>NW_027132813.1:15630000-15885000 GCF_026122565.2 Emydura macquarii macquarii
GCATATATATTGTGTTTGTGCACATAAGACATTTTGCTTAAAATTAATCTGGAAAGTAGTAGTAAAAAAATACAGTATTCCCCATGGATGTTAGTAGAGTGATTTGGCTTGTTGGTTTATTATTTAATCCTCTTACTCTTTTTTAAAAAAAGAATTCTCCCTTCTGCTCCCTTTCTGTATGTACTGCTCTGATAGCTTCTTTCCTTTTCTAAGAACGGCTGAGATTCTGATCCTGAAGAGTTTTTTCTAAAAGGTTAGGACCTGGGATATCAAAGAATAAGATAAAGAAAGAGAATTTACACGTAGAACTGAAAAATTAATATAGCGGGAGATGCTTTCTTCCAATCTGAATCTTCCTGGCTGCCTTAGTAAAGTTTTTTTTCCTATGGTAGATAATAATGCATATGGCCTTACTTTCACAGGACTCTATTTTCTCCTCTTTTACTGACTGTTTACAAATTTCTCTCATTTAAATTGCACTGATGTTATTCCAAGGTAACAAATGGTGCTAAGCATTGAATTAACTAGCGAATTAATTCAATTCGGACAGCAAATTAAGGTTGTCTAGTAAATAGAATATAGTTCTTTCTATTAAAAGACTGAACCTGAGGCTACTATACTGCCATTAATACTTTTATTACTGGTTATGCTAGGATTCTTTAGTAGGTGACTATGTTGTGAACCATAGTGATGTCCTTTTAATCAAGTGCTGGTACCCACCACAAACCTAGAGATGTACACCATTCAGCATAAGGGCCATAAAGGGAAAAGATAAGCCCTAGAAAAAGTAGGCAATGCTTGCCTATTGCTAAAAATGTTGTGTTCAAAGATATAGAGTAAGATTTCTTGCTTTTTAAAATAACTTGAAAATGTATGAATGTAGTGTTTGTGAAAGGTGTATTTGAGAGCCCTGGAGACTAAAGTTCTCTACTTCTACGTATCATAGTTATTTTTTAGGCAATCTGTATGTGTAAAGCAATGCATATTAATATTTCGTTCAAAGAGCAGTTACAGTATGGTTGGTGGCGATGCAAGCTTCCCTAAGTTGATTAATCAATGTGCCTCCTCTCTGACTTGGAGGCTGTACTTCTAGGAATAAGAAGATAGTTAATCAGCATGCCCATTGAGCTCTCTGCTGAGGCTGGCCATGAGGTGATACCCTTTGTGATGTGGATTGTCCACTAAGGACTGAAATGAGGCAACCAAATTCACATAATTGAACAGCCATCAGATAACAGCTTCAAGTTGGATTTGATTTGGTGCCATAGAGCTCATAAATTACTAATTGCTCACGGATTAGTAATAGGTTTAAGATCCAATACCCAGCACCCTGCAGCACTAGAAAAGGAAGTGTTATACCATGAGAAATGGGAAATCTCCAATGGGACTGTGGAATTGATACTAGCCCTGGAGTAGCCCAATATATTAACTATAATTTGTGATGTTTTTAAATATAGCAAAAACAGCTATATGTAATGTGTGTCTACAATAAATAATATAGTTATGATAAGGGACTATTCAGACATAATTCATATGAAATTCACTTTGAGAGCGTGGAGGACTATAAAATGCATTACCTATTACTTACATACTGTCTCTGATCAAAGTATCAACCCTAATACTTATGGTAAACATACAGCTCATTGCCCTTACATGTCAAGGACAAATAAGGGCAATGGGTGATCAGGTCCGAGTTGTCAGAGCCATTGGCAGTTGGGCCTGAGGGAGTTGAGCCAGAGTCAGTAGCCAGGATCTGGAGCCCAGGGTCAAATCGGACCCATTAGCCAGGAACCATAACCAAGTGTCAAGCTAGAGTCAACTTTCTGGTATTCCCTTCAAGCTTAAATAGTAAGTCTGGGCCAATCAGAGGTCCTGGGAGGAGCTGCCAGTCATCTGTACCACAGCGGCACTTCCTGCAGTGACTGGACTCCCAGGGTGTGTGGTGTGTTGATCCTGACTCTGCCAAGGCTGCCTGGTGGTGAAATGGAAGTGCTGACTGCTGGGGCCCCACAAACCCAGACCCAAGTTCCATGAATCCTCACATCAACTATCCATAACTTTATCTCCTTGACTTTTCCTTTTTCATGGATTACTTGAGGTTAAGGTAGTGGAATGCTTAAATAATTCTAAAGCTACCTTTATCTACCTATGTGACACCAGCGCACCTTGAGAGGAATGCAATAAGGACACACACAGTCATCACAACTATAATCTACCACATTACAAAGGTTTTTCTTTGCATCTCAGGTTTTTTTATGAGTAAACAATAAGTTCAGTAGAACTTGCTAGGTGGCACATATAATTGGGAGATCCATTGAGAATTTAGTGAATTTCCCCAATTAGTAAGTAACCAAAAAACACAAGTGTGCATTTAATAAATCAAGATAATACTGTGCTCAACCCATTCTCCTCACCTCTATGGTCCTTCTTTGTCCTTTTTTATCTTTCTTCTTCTCTTGTCAGTGACATAGAGTCAGGTGTTTTCTTTGCATAACTTGTCCTGGAGCAAAAGTCGTCACAAACAACATTCAGGCAATCCCCTCTTTCAGGAATCTCAGCCAAAACACCATTTCCCTGTTCCCAGGGAGTAGCTCTGCCTCAAGAATTGACTCTAGAAAGCATAAGACAGAGCAAACTAAACTCTTTTGTTTGCAACAGCTTCCCCCCAGATCCTGCCTCAAAAAACAAATAAGAATTTTTCAAAGACTGCATTTTATTGGCATGCTAAGAAAAAGAACTTGTAAGATTACGTATGATGGCGCCATCTGGTGACTCCTACCATTGGGTAACAATTTAAAAAGTGCTCCTTTGTTGGCTTAACTTTGCACCCACTGAAGTCAATGAGAGTTGATTTCAGTGGAAGCCAGAGTTAGGCCAATGCTGAGCAGTTTTGAAAATGTGTGTGTGTGTGCGCGTGTGTGCGCGTATGCGTGTGCGTGTGCGCGCACACACGTGCATGCACACTCAACCATTTCTTTCCTTTTCTTTGTCTATTGTATCCACTTCCTGTACTTTGTCGGAATTAGTGCCCAATATTGCAACTATTTAGCACACGTAACCTAGATGTATTCAATACTAGAGCTGGGTGAAATTTTACAGACTAACAATTTATTCACTAATAAATACAGTTCAGGTTGAACAAAACTATTCCTGAATTTGTGTTAAGTTCATCAAATAATTTCACATGAACAAAAAAAAATCTAAATGTTTTAGTAATATTGAAATGTTTCACTTTGACCTGAAAAATTTCATTTATACTTTCAGGCATTTTGACAAAAGCAAGCAAAGAAGTCACAAAATGCAGGTAGGGGAGGGAGAAAGGGGAAAAGGAGGAAGAGGAAGTGCTGCAACCCTTCTAAATTTTAGCCCAGGGATTAGGGTACAATCTTGAAATGGGAGCCACCCAAATTCAAATCCTGTCTCATATTCGGCAGAGGCAGGAATTGAACCCAGGTCTTGCACATCCCAAGGATATTCTAGTTTGGGACTTTCTCAATCTTTCCTTTTGAAACAATTCCACTTTTTATGGATAATTAACTAGTCAATAGAGCAGGGATTTGAGTGTGAGTCTCCCAGAACCTATGTGAGTGCCCTAACTTCCAGGCTGTATAGTCATTCTCACTCTTACCCCTGCCCAACGACTATCCATTGTCATTAACAGTGGCAATTCATAGTCATTCATGATGCCAATGAATTATCATTGGGCCAGGGAAAGAGAGTTATATAAAAGTAATGAAGGCTTAGGCTGTTCTACACCTAAAATTTAGGTCAACTTAGCTACATTGCTCAGAGGTGTGAAAAATTCACAGAGAAACATACATAAGCCGACCTAAGTCCCAGTGTAGACGCTGCTAGGTTGATGAGAGAATTCTTTCATCAACCTACCTCCCACCTCTTGAGGGGTGGATTTACTACAGTGATGGAAAAGCCCCTTCTGTTCCTGTAGCAATGTCTACGCTACAGGGGCATACCTGTAGTGTATACCCTGAAACATGAGACCTGAGTTCATCACTCTGTTAAGTGCTGAGAAGTGGGGTGAGGACTCTGAATTTTTTTGTTAGGATTCCTGGGTTTCCAAAACTCAGATTTCAGATTCCTTAACCCAAATATCAGGACCTGTCTATAGCTCTACAAAATAAGAGGGGGTTTGTCATATATAAAATATGTGCACATGATTTTATGCACTAGTTTAAAGAGAAGTAAGGAGCACATCAGTACTATATCCCTGTAAAATGCAGCAAAATATTATCTCCTTGTCCAAATTGTACCTGTATAAGTCATTTAAATAATATTTCAGATGGGAACTGGAAATATGGTTGAGATGTTTTTACCCGATTTCTCATGCAAGCAAAGCTGAGAAATGTCTACATGTAAATATCTCTAATGCAATATTTTGTATGTAAATAGCAGCAGGGTAACTAAAACTGTTCTCTGTTTTTATGTGCTTTCCTGAAACAGGGTGTGGGATGAAATACCAAATCAAGTAATGTACATTGCCAGGTATATCACTAACAAAACTGGTGTCTTCAATCATTAATCTTATATACATTTTGACAACTGAAAGGATGTTCTTGTCCTTGGCCCCTCTCCCACTCCGAATCAACCACACCAGACAGAAGTAGATATGAAATTGGATAAAGTTCCTGGTAGTGTGTTAGATATAAAGTAAAATCAGACCATGTTATGTGCCTCTTAACATCACCAAAGAGACTAAGAGCTAGATGTACTATATATGAAATGTCACTTTCATACAGAGAGAGAGAGAAAGTTCCATTCTTAAGTATCATGAGTGTCATGAGACTTAAAACTCCTGGGACCAGATTTTGAAAGGTATTTAGGCACCTAACATCATAGATAGGTACCTAGGGGGATTTTCAAAAATGCCTAAGCAGTTTGAGCAACTAACTCCATCAAAATCAATAGGAGTTAGGCGTTTAATCTGTTTTGAAAATCCTATTAGGTGCCTATCTGCATATTTAAATGCAGATAGGCTACTTTTGAAAATCTGGCCCCTTATCTTTATATGTGTTTGTATAAGGCCTGCTTGGTGCTCTATGCACATGGAGTGGCTCCATAGCAGAGGTGGCTCTGCTAAGTTAGCAAGGCAAAATACCAGCACATTGGAGAAATAGGTACATAATTAGATTACATTGATGACCAAAGTAAAAGCTCTACCAGGGATTACAAAGAAGTTGGAGTCATTCCATGACTACTATGTACAATCCACCATCCCTTTTTATTTGGTTTTTGTTTTTGTTTTTGTTCTGCTTGTTACCCCCTTCCCCCCCTTAATGAACGGTTACACTTATTTTTTTAGTAAAGTAAATGTTCAAAACTTGGTTTTTCCGTTGTTTGTTGCTTTCCCCCTCTGAAGAGATTAATAGCTCTAAATCCAATTCATCACCTCTGAGTGAATTAAAGTGCTATACCATCACACCATTTAATGGTGTCTTTTATATTCACAATAAGATATTTATAATGAGAGACTTAAACTTTCATGTTTCTTAATTAAAGAGATTTTCTAAACTAGTTGTAACCTGCATTTGCCCTTATGATACCTCCTGGAATAACAATGATCTGCCAGTTAATATGTAAGGGCTCACGACTGATTGTTGCTCCTCTTCTTCTGCATATTAAGTAGTGTTCATTAATTAATATTCAGCTTGCTTGCCTCTTGCACACAGGACATCATCTTTGCACTGGGTTCCCAATAGACAAAAGAATAATTGTAGTTTCAATGAAAAGCCTTTGAGTGGGGTGGTAAGATTACAGCTATGAAAAAGTATGCACAGCCTACAGAATTTTAGGAGGTTTTTTCACAATAAAATGTGCTCCTTAAATGGTTTGGGGTGATTTGGAACATCATCCCACTTTGTATCCCAAATGTTTATTATTCTTGTGGATGTGTCTTCCAATTGCTCTCTAGGGGATTGTATACATGGTGTCTGGAACCAAAACAGCTAAATTGGTTGTAATTCACACCTACGGGTGTTTCAGCACAAGTATGTGTCCATTCTCATTTCAGACTGAGTTTCATATTTTAATACAATTAAACTTAAATAAATTTATGTTGAAAAAGGGCACTCTTAATCTGAAATCAGGGTGTCAACACACAGAGTTGTACTACAATAACTAAAGGTATGTATTACAATTGATTTAGTTATCTCAAAACCAGTTCATGTGTAGACAAGCTCTAAATGCCCAATTCAGCGAAGCTCTTAACTTTGTGCTTAAGTCCAGTTGATTTCAGTGCGACTTAAGCATGATCTTAAATTAAGCATGTGCTTAAGTACTTTGCTGAATTGGGGCCGAAGCTATTTCTTGAAGAGGTAAAGAATTTTGCATAATTTTGTTTGCAATTTTCAAATATTTGCTTTGGTAGGAAGAGCTTTCCAGTGACACAGACTGGTTATTTAATTCTAATAATTCCTGAAAAGTTGAAAATAGATACCATAGCTCATTCTGATGATGGGTTCCATGTAATGTTCATTGTCATTTTTATGATCTAGGCAAAAAGCCTAGATTTTTTTTTAAGTCACCAATACTGCAAAACTTACTACACATCCTTAACTTGATGTACATGAATAGACCTCCTGAAGTTATATTATTAAAATTGTTCCATCATTGAAAGTAAATGATACAGATGAGTATCACAGAGATGGGTGCACAAAAACAAGCCCCCAGACCCTAGATCCAAATATCCTCCAACTTTTGGGAGAATGCATTCAGATTCACATTTTGCGGCTTGGACCTGTTGCTCATCTATAATAAAATAAGGACCTTGGCTCTCTGGAATTTAAATGTTTTGGTTCTGTGCAGAGTCACACATCAAGGAGGCCTGTTTTGCTACTACAGCTAAGCTCTCTTATTTTTAGGTTAGGTCACTATTGTGGAGTTGTTGCTTTTTTTGTTAGCTTTTAAAAAAAAAAGTAGTCTCCTTTTGGGACATGTCACTTGAAGCTTGTGTTTGTCATGCTTATAGTGCAGAGAAAACACACACACTAAATTCAGTCTTTAAATTAAGCTGTAACCAAGCTTGTATATTCATTAGAGGAGAAAAATTCTCTTCTGAGAAGTTCAAATTGTTTATTGATTTTCATTTCTGTGTTCAAGTGAAGCTTGAGTAAGTCTGTCTCACTGCAGTCCCTCTGGGGCAGCACCACCAACAAGTGCATCACATTTCAACCCAAGTGAGCAGACACCAACAAAAATCTGAGAATTCCTTTAAAACTATATTAATAAATAGTTAGAAGGTGAGAGTTCCAGTTCAGTAAAATTGATTCTTTTGCAAGGGGAATAACAAATCTTGAATTGCACTCTATAAATGACAATATTCATGAAAAGCCTAAAACTGAATCAGGTGAGTGGAAAGGGCAATTAGTGGAATGATCTTGGGGGAAAACTGGCACACTTTTCTTAAATTTTGTATTGTCATAAAAATGATCTGATGCTTTGGGGCTCTTATCTTATTGTATAAGTTTGTCAACAGGGAAAAAATACACACAGAGGGGGCTGCTAACAGTGACATCTTTCTACTCAGTTTCTTTTTAAGAACGTGTGGCAACAAACCGTCATAAGCTTATGAAAATAAACAATTTCTGTGCCTTAAAGTGAAACCTAAAGTCAGCCTTGAAAGAGAATTGAAGCTTAACTTACCTTTCAGTGTCTTTTATTAGCAATTTAAGTATTATTCTCCTTATTAAAAAGTGTGCTGAGGTATTAGTCTTCTGTTTCTCAAGGTTAATTTCTATTTAGAAGTCTAATTATATGAACCTTAATTTATTAAGCACATAGCTAGGCAGGAATAGAAATTGAAAGAACTCTTTAAAAAAATAAACCTCGTATGTTCTAGTCTTGTCCGTGGCCAGAAACTGTTTGTGTCAGGAATGAAAGATAATTCCAGCTTCTTCTTAGACAGATAAGATAGCAAATAGTGTTTTAAACTGAACAAAGAAGGAATCAAATGAATTAAGGTACACACAGGCTTTATTTAAACATTTATAGGGCAAAAAAAGGAACACAAATGTATAAAATACGTCTGAGAAATGAATATATATGTTTTTAAATTCATTAACCCTGAGATGTGCTTATAGAAAAAAGACCAGCATAATTTGTGCATCTGCTTTGATGTATCAAATTGCTTGCAAATGCATTGCAATTTCAACTAGCTGCAGGTAGTTACATGAGCAACAAGAGTGAATTAGGAATGACCTGGGGGCTCTGTTTACTAAGGTGAATGGGTTTTAGTGGGTATCAATCCTAAAGGCAGTTAGTTAATCAAAAACTTCTCCATGAAGGAAAGGGGAGAAATAGTAAAAGAAGAAAAATAACCTCTGTTCTAAAAAGTATTCAGATTAAGTTTATCTTTTTAAACAAAAATATTTTTCATGTGATTCCACTGGCTACAGTATATTGCTATCTTTGTTCATCTGTGCAATGGGTCTCACTGATGTCTCTTTCTATATATGTTTCAATGCTCACTGAACAGAATGCATTTAACTATTCCTGCAGCTATCTGTTTTCTGGTTTCCTTTCATCTGATTTTTCCTCCACTTGTTTTATATGTTTGCGAGTTTTCTACCTTTGAGCTCTGAAAGCTTCAATTGGAGCTGAAATGCTTGATGTTAAACATCTTCCCCCACCCTCCAGTATCAATTTTCTCTAGGACCCATTTATGAAATTTTTGAGAATCTTGGTTGGTTGTAGTGATACAAAAAGCAACACACAGACAGCAAATATGATAATAGGTTTGAAAGTATGGCATGTATGCTCTGATTTTTATCAGTGATACATATAGTTATTCCATGCTTTTTTCTTCTGAGTGAGGCATTCAGATTGTGTGCAGACATTTGAAATGCCTATTTATACAGATGTCCATAACTATTATGATTACAAGTCGGCTCTTTCTGAAAGCACTACTTCATAATAGATTTACGAAAGAAAAATAAAGTAGGATTTTAAAAATTTTCTCTGCATGTTGTTTAACAAACCCCAAACACTGTCTTTGAACAAGTTAAAGGGATTTAGGAGCACAAGCCCCACTGACTATCGATAGTTATGACTGAATTCAGTGAAATTTGTGCTCCTGACTCCTTTAAGCATCTTAAAACCCTCTCTTTTAATGTATTAGGCACATTGTTATTTTTGTGCTACTGGAAAGAACCAACTGCAGTCAGATCTGATTCTGCAAATGTTTAACATGACTTAGTAACTTAATTCATAAGTGTGTTTGCAGGCTCAGTCCCATATCATGTGCCTGCTGTATTTGTTAAAACAGACTGCCATATATGCACATTCCTTTGATTTAAATGTTTGTCACATTTTAATTTGAAATTTATCAGCTTAGGCCCGGAACCTGCCATTGGATCCACATGGATGGACCCGGCGCATATGTGAGGACCTACTGGAGTGAATGAAGTTCTTACATGCAGAAAGATCACCCGCCTTGTGGACAGTTGCAGGATCGGGGCAGGGCTTCGATTTGATTTTTCATTAGTTCTTGTCAAAAATATAAATGGTTTAATAGAAAATAACTCGCAAAAGTGTTCCCCAACATTATTTCACATATCATTGTACCTCATAAATTTTAAAAACAGAACACCATATATTGTGTGGTCTAACCAAATTTACATACCATTACATATATACCGTATTCTTTCTTTCCAATGGGAGGCGAGGATGTAGCAAAGCACACTGAGGTGGTTCAGTATAAATGACAACGTAGAGTATGGACCGGAGAGGTAGCTTGTGAAGGAGCTTGTTTGTAACACACCAACTCATACTGAATAATACTCCGCATGTTTTTAGAGGGTGGGGGCACATTGGAGACTGATCAGGCAAATGGGCAAAACAAAAAGTGAAGAGGAGTAATAATGGTAGAGCAGCTCCAAAAAAGAGAGAGATTGCTACTTTCTTTAGCAGACGGAATCATGAATGGTATTGAGGATCTGTTGATTGTTAGGATATCTTGCACCAAAACTTCAGCTAGTGTAAATTCTTGTGGCTCCAGTGAAATCAGTGGTGTTATGTGGATTTATACCAACTACGGATCTGGCTCACACCACCTGCATGCTTTCTGACACCTGGGACAAGCTCCTTGTAAGCATCTGCAAAACTAACTCATTATCCTCCTTCAAAACCCTCCTTAAAACTCCTTTGTCTTGAAGCCTACTTAAATATTGACAGCAGCTAAGCTATTAGTGTGCAGAGACCACAGCCCACCATGCTGATCATATTGTCTCATTGTTTCCTTGTATTCCCCTCGTGGTCTGTCTGTATCATCTGATATCACTTGTATTAGATTGTAAGCTCTTTGGGGCAGAGATTGACTTTTTGTTCTGTGTTTGTACAGCACCTGGCACTGGGATTTCCAGGTGTCCAGTTTTCAACCAGAAAGTCCAGTTGAAAGGGGGCCTGTACAGTGTTCAGTCGCCACGGGTCAGGGGTGGGGAAGAGATGCCAGGTCATTAACCTGTGCCATCCCCAGCTCATCTGGGACTGCCTTCTACCTACATCTCATGGGCAGGGGGGCTTCGTGTCAAGGACTGCAGCTCCTGTCCCAGTCCCAGTCCTGCAGCAGAGGGAGCCCAGCTGAGAAAAGGAGATAGGTAGAGAGGATCAAAAGATGAGGGAGGGGGAGGGGAGAGAGCAGTTAGCAGGGGATGGGGCCTTGGAGGAAGAGGCGGAGTAGGGGGGCGGGGCTTTGGGGGGGAGCAGGGGACAGGGGGAAGTTCCAGAACTCCTTCTGTAGTGTCCAGTTTTCAGAAATCAGAAAGTTGGCAGTGCTACCTAGCACAGTAGGGTCCTGGTCCACGACCATGGCACCCAGATGCTACAATACAAATAATAATAGAATTAAGAACTTTGTTCTGTCTCATTCAGCTTTGTTTGCAGCATTAGATCTCTTTACTGATTTATTAGAAGCACTAGAATCCAAGTTCTAAAAACGTTACATTGAACTTGTTAGAGTCGCCAGGAAGAATGCAACTGGTGCAGTTTTCACATTGTTTTTGAAACTTTGCATTCTTATGTTATGTGGAAGTGAAAGTGGAGGGCTTTCTCACGGTCCCTCTCTCAATTTCTGGCCTTAGCATTCATGTGTTGCCATTGTTTGGCTGCTTTCAAAATCCCAGAAAGTCCTAGAGCATCTGGTCCATGGGCCAGCTGCCATGGATGCTAATTTGTACTTGAGAGAGCCCCAAATCCAATTATTGCTGCTTAAGGACAGATTTCCCCCCTCCATTGTTACTAGTTCCTGGTGCTTTTTGGATTCATCGGGGGGAAAAGTTCAGTAATAATCTAGGTATGTAAAATATATCATGTTTTGTCCCATACCTCCCAATCTTCAAACATACCATTGTGTGACATAAACCATCCATATGTGTGACAAATGATGATGATGTGGAACACCTGGGTTTTGCTACAATTGTTTTGCTACAATTGACAGATTATAATGTTTTTAATAACTGGTGGAGTCTAATAGTTTCTGTTCTTAACTTTTTTATTAATAATTGTTAATGGAAAGCATTAGAATCTGTTTGTTTATTTATTTTAATTAACAGCTTGAGTTTTCGTCTCCTGGAGGGGAGATGTTTGAGTGAATATTTTGAGGAAAAGAGAAAATTGTATAACATAGATACTTTATTAAAATGCAGGGAATGAAGGTGGCCACGAGAAGGGAGCCTTTAGCAACAGGCCTCTTATTCTCTGCCTTTTAATAAACAATTTCCTAAATCTCCTTTTCAAAACAAATCTTAACTTTTCTCTCCCCTGCCAGCTAACATATCATCTTCAGTTCCCCTTCATTAGGAAATTTTTTTTAAGAAATCTGGTTTTGTTTAGCATATTTAACCTCCTCTCCCAAAATGAATTGTCTTGATTGTTTCTGGTCTGTTTTCTTTCTGTTTCACAGAAATTATTTCTACATATGATCAGTTATCTCCTTCTCAAGTAACTCTGGTCCATTCTCTCAGTACTGCATTTATTAATATCAAGACATAATTTTCTCCCTGTGCACCATTGCACAATTTCCTAGTGCATTATAGAATTTCCCACCCGCCCCACCCACGTACACACTTTTACTCCAACCCTGTCTCTACCAATGATTTAATTCTTTCCGTTATTCAAATGTGACTTATCTTTATTCCTGTTTCTCCACAGTATTTCTTCTGCCACCCTCAGGGAAGAAGCTTCTTGCTTCTCTGAGCCTGACTGAATTCCAGGCCCTATCTCAGATCACACAGTATAGATTGGTTTTACAATTCCTAACTATCCCTCTTTAATAAAAAAATCAAACTCATGCCCTTAGATCTTTCTAACTTCCCATGCTCTCCCTCAAGCCGTACTCTTCTTAACCATACCTTATTATATGTGTACAGGTTGACACAGGTAGCTCGTACATATGAATGAGATTTTTAAAGCAGTCTATGGGATGTAGATACATTCCATTCATTTTAATCCACTTGACTGCTTTGAAAATTCCAGCCTATGTGTTTTACTTTGTACAACATAGGCTGCAACACACAACTTTCCTGTGATAGCTTTTTATGAACAACATTTTACCAAAATGGAAATGGTGATGTATATCATGCATCATATAGCAGTCCTTGCAGCAAATTCACACATTAAGGTTTATCATCGTACAATCACCATTAATCAAGGGCTTACCGGTCATCCTAAAGAGCTGCTTTGTTTGCAAACTTGTCAGTCATAAATTATGTTCATCATACACTAACAGAAGTAGTGCTATTGGGCCTGAAACACACTACAGCTTTTCCACTGGGGTAACTCCACTGATATCAATGGAGTTACTGCTGTATTGCAGTGTAAATAAAGAGCAGAATCAGGCTCCTTGTGTGATGTGCTTAATGAAATCTTGTAGTCAATCGGAGTCTTGCTATTGACACAAATGGGACCAGTATTTCCCCCATCTTGCATCTGTTTTAAAGACAATTACAAAGATGTTCGTCTCAGCATCAAATTCACTTTCGACTAGATAAAACTGGCAATGAGTTCAGTCTATGCTCCTGGCAAGCAAGTGAATTTCAGTACTTAATATCTGAGACATTTGAGTATTGTGGATATAAAACTTCCTCTCATTCAATCAGTTCACAAACTGCAATTTTTATTAGTGAGAAAACCTGCCATATGCTTTTTATAGTGAACATGCTAATCTAAAAGCTGACCTTCACAGCACTGTCACTGATCATGCGCAAAACTGACTTTGTGGGAAGCATTTTCACTGGTGTTTCAAAACCCTTCAATAATTAATGTTACTATCACATACATACTTCTTTTTTCTTCTTCAGTTGTAATAAAAGAAGCTTCCTCAAGAGCAAACAGAAAAAAATTAATCGATCTGACCCTGGAGCTATGAAGATGTACTTTAAGGAATCCTGTTAAAAAACAATGAACATAAAAGGAATTTGGGTGCTCCAAATAATTAAAATGAGAATTTAACCAAGCCAAATGCAGGCAATTCCCTCACTATTTGCTTTAATAGACTCGTAAATTTTAAATGTTTTTCAGAATGTCTAGCACTACAAGGATTTAATTTCAGAATTTGGAATTTCAGAATTAGAAAACTCCAATTTCCTATTTTCACTAGTGAGATATGAAAACGCAGTTGAAAACCTGTAATTTTATACTGAATATGGTGGGAGGTGTGTGTGTGAGAGAAAGAGAGAGAGGGAGACTGTGCTACACTTGGAGCTGGGGGTGTGATACCCTGCTCACACAGGTTATGCTAGCTGTCGCTAAGCTAATGCAGTAAAAACATTAGTGTAGCCGTGGTAACACAGGCTGTGTCAAGTGGCAGCGCGAGCTAGCCACCCCAAGTATAAACCCATAGGGACTTTGTGGGCACATCCTCAGGCTGGCTAGCCCATTCCACTGCCCTGCTGCTGTGGTTACAAAAGCCCTTGCAACTACTGGAGCTGTCCTTTAGTGCTAATTGTGATAGGCCTGGATTTTTGAAAATGAAAGTCCTAAATTCTATTGAATTAAGGCTGCATGTATGCAGTTTGTCTGGCAATCGTGTTGTTTGTGCTTATTGAGATAGAGACTTCTGTGCTTTACAATTTCATTAATTTGACCTCCTTTCTTTGCATCTAGCTATCAGAAGAGTTTTTCAGATGCTGCAAAACCTTTTCCCAACATCAGAGCAAGTTGGTAGTTTACTTTGAGTCCTAGGTAATATCTAAAGCAACACCAAATCTGATCTTGTGAATTGCTGAGTGCTGTAAGTTCCTGTTGAAATAAATGGGTCTGCTCTTGCGAGCAAGGTTTTGCAAGACTAAGCTTCAAACAGGCAATCTGTCCCAATCCCTCCTCATCTCTGCCCCAGTCCACCAGCTCAGAAAAGGAACTATGGAGGGAATCGTGGCAATACACTAATAATAGTGATGTCCTCTTCTGTTAAATGAATAAATAAAACAAGACAGGGATATGGAACAAGATAACTTCCCTGCGATCCCATTAAAGGGACCGAAGAGAAGACAACCATTTATAGAGAGGGAAGATTTTTTCCCCTCTGTAAAGGCCACAATAAATGTTTAAGAAAAATAAATGTGAGGAAAAAAATACACATCGGATGTTGAAGAAAAGTCTGTTCATGCTTAATACGTTGGAAAAATTGTTCAAAAGCTGTTCAACCATGTTAAAAGATATTACCGCTGTAATACTGCCAAGGCTAGTGAGAGACCTATGGGGGTCAACTGAATAAGTACTGGTCACTCATGTTTAAGTGCTTCAAGAACAGCTATAATTTACACACCCAATTTTTCCAACACATCAAAAACTTTTTTTTCCCCCCAAGAAATGGGCCAGATCCTCTGCTGATGTAAATTGGCATAGATCCATTGAAGTCAATGGAGCAGCACCCATTTGCACAAGCTGAAGATCTGGCCCAAAGTGCATATCTTTGGACATTTGGTCCAGTTCCTCACCTTTAACTTTATCTTCTAACTTGTGGATTTACATACCCCAGTGCTTTAATCTGCAAACTTTAACAACCAGGACCTAGAGTTAGCTTAATTTGAATAAGAGTGTACTGGCACTTTTAAAATTCAAACTGTGTGAAAATCTGAAACAAACAGGGAAGGTCAGCAAGGGCAGGACAGATCTCATAGTCTGCAGCAGGATTTACTGCGATTAGACAAGCTTTATGCCAATCACAATTATTATCATAGAAGTGGACTGGTATTTCAGGTCAGGGAACCAATTTAGAAAGGAGATTGACCAGATGGATGTGAACTTAATGGATCTGTATCTTTATAAAAAAGGCTACGCTGGCCTAATGACAAACTTTTTTTTAAATTTAAATGAAAATTGACCTCATGATAAAACATCATGTGCAGGCTATATAATTTACAGGGCCCAGCAAAAGAAACAAGAGTTCCAGTAAATATGCATTGCAGGGAGAAACAGGGAGACACTGGCTAAAATGGCAGACTCCAGACTCTGACATGGCCGCCTTAGTTCTGAGGCAGAACTAAGTATTATCGAGACCATGCCTGGCAGGGGTTTGCCTAACCCGTTCTTAAAAACCATCAGTGATGGAGATTCCACAACCTCTGCCGATAATTTGTTTCAGTGCTTAACTACCCTTACAGTTAGCAAGTTTTTCCTAATGTCCAACCTCATTCTCCCTTGCTGCAAATTAAGGCCATTACTATTTTTCCTATCCTCAGCAGATAAGGAGAACAATTTATCATCTTCCTCTTTATGACAACCTTTTACATAATTGAAGACTGTTATCATCCCCTCTCCCCATACCTTCTCTTCCCCAGACTAAACAAACCTAAATATTTCAATCTTTCCTTGTAAGTCATATTTTCTAGACCAGTGGTTCCCAACCTGTGGCCCACAGGGGCTTTCAAAGAGGCCCGCGGTTCCCCTCCTGCCGGCTGCAGAACGGACCCAGACGGAGCACATTTCCACGGGGCTAAAAGATTGGTGCAGGCTCCTTGCTGCAGCCAAGGGACCGGAGATCAGTGCTCCCCCTCCGCCTGGCAGGGAGTATGGCAAAGCACTTCGCCTGGGTCCACAGGCACTGGGGTCCCTGCTGGAGCCAGAGGGAGGGGAGCACTGATCTTCAGTCCCCCTGGCTGCAGAAGGGAGCCACTGCCTAGGGACCCTGGTGGAGAGCGCAGGGCTACAGGACATGTGCTGTTTCCCTGCTGCAGACAGGGAGCCGAGAAATCAGTGAAGAGGCAGCCTCCTTGCTGAACTCCTTCCATCTGGCTGCAGTGGGAGGGAGGTCCGTTGGCAGAGACTGGTGGCCTTTCAGGGTTGTAAAAATGATATATGTGGCCCTCGAGCCAAAAAGGTTGGGAACCACTGTTCTAGATCTTTAATCATTTTGTTGCTCTTCTCTGGACTTTCTCCAGTTTCTCCACATCTTTTTCCTAAATGGGGTGTCCAGAACGGGACAAAATACCTTAGTTAAGGCCTTATTGGTGCTGCGTAGAGTGGAAGAATTACTTCTTATGTCTTGCTTACAACACTCCTGCTAATACATTCCAGATATTCGCTCTCTTTGCTACAATATTACACTGTTGACTCATCTTTAGTTTGTGATCCACTATAATCCCCAGATCCTTTTCTGCATACTCCTTCCTAGGAAGTCATTGATCAAGACTTCCTAGACATGCATGATCAAGAAACATAAAACATAACTGTGTGTAATAGAGATGGACCTGAGCTACAAAACTTGCCTTTTGAAAACCTCAGCTTTTGGGGTTGTTGAGATCTGATATTTGCTTTGGCCTATTATGGAGAAAGTTGCCACTTGCTAAATTCTGGCCTGGATTTGGCTTTATGACTCTGAATGTCACCAAACATACGGGGAGTTTCCAGGATTTTGATTGAGACCTATCTCTAATATTAATCTGTACATCTATCTATATATTGCTGTCTGCCCTCAGAGAGAGAGAGAGAGAGAGAGAGAGTGAGTGTGTGTGTGTGTGTGTGTGTGTGTGCGTGCACGCGCGCGCGCGCGCACTGAAACTTTTTTAAATGTGAGTGATCAACCAAGGGACCAGCAAAAATCAGTGGCCTAATACAAATGAGTCCTTACATTAAAACAATATTGCAGTGGAAATCTTGAGAATGCATTCAAGTGGTCATTTTAAATAAAATGATAGGTGTCCCTCAGTGCAGATTTCAGTGTCTGCATGTATCTGCACGTCCTGTATACTTCAGTTCTTATCCTGCTTGTCACAGAAACAGTCACAAAACACATCTAGTCCAGGAATGCTACTACTAATAAAAAACCTGGCTAGTTTATATTGTAGCATATTGCACAATTCTAATGAAATGAAAAGCAAACTCAGTGAGATGATAGTTATCAAATGGAATGGGCTGTATTCTGAGGGTCTTATTCAATTTTTATTTTGGCTAACTCCAATGGGAGCTTGCTTGAGAAAGAACTTTAGGATTTGGGCCATTGTTAAGTTTGAAAAAATATACACTTTTATGATAAAAGAGAAGAAAGTCCTAAAAGCTTAGACTCTGTCCTCCCCCCGCCCCCCCCCCCCGCGCGCGCGCGCGCACACATCTGCCGTAACATCTCAAGGAAAAGATGGTTGGTAACTGAATTGCAGAGATTTGTCACTGAACATTTCATTAGGATAGCAAAATTCCCCTACACCCCCGCATAGAACAGACACTAGGATCTACCTACAAACACGACAGATCAGTTTCTTCCCTCCCTGCACTCTGAGGGTAACTAAAAATCCTGAGTATCAAAAGAAGACTTTGTGCCATCTCTAATGCCCCTTTTCTCCTTTCTGACTGTGAAGCTCCAACTGAGCCAAGCTCATGGGGTATCTCTAATTGGCAACCTCCCCATGGAGAGGGGGTATCTCTGCCACGGCATTGTAAACTGTGCAAAAACTGACAGCTTAGGACTGTGTTCTCTCTTACTTCTGCTGGGTGCAGGTGCAGATTATGTGTGGCCAACCCCCAGCATGTCTACACATGCTGCCCACTTCCATTTCCTTGTAGATCTGGAGAGCACTCTCCGTAGAGTCTGGACACAAGGAGTTCCTGCCATAAAGACATCTGACTTTTTCCTTCTGTGAAGAGTGTGATCTGTGCATGGAGGATGTGCTCCATACGCAGATTGGGGGCACTGGAAGTGCAAGTGTCTGAACAAATCTAGTAAATGAAATGTAAAAAGTTTCCAGATCCTGTATAACAGCCAGTAATGGCAATAAAGGATTCACATTATCTATCTTGTCCACATTTCCTCCAGGATCAATACAGCTAAGCACATCTTCTGCATGCTTCCATAAGGAGACAAATATAAAACTTACTTTCATCAAGTGCATTTAGATATCAGCTTTAAATGTGGGGGAGGTGAGAGAAAAAAATATCAATACCATGTTAGAATTACATTATTTGGAACAAGGATGAATGTGATGGTGCAAAGTCAAAAGGATTTACTCAGCAACTTTCCATACATGATAAATGGTATTTGCTAAAATATGGCTTGTGCAGTGTGTTTTACTAGCACGTAACTTCTTTCAATTTGATGTTATGAAAGTGTCGCAATGTTGGAATACCCTGACTGGCTCTCTGGAGGGGGACTATTAACACCTGATATGGGAATGCTTTCACATCAGCAAACTTCAGGCCAAATTTTAGTCTTTTGAGGAGTCATTTGCAAAGCCTTGCAGATTTTGGCTGATCTTGATGTATGACCAGAACAACAGAATTTCTGTCAGACTCTAGGGGATGGTAATGCAGAGGTACAGGGCTGGGACTCAGGCGATATGTGTTCTTTTCTGGCCTCTGCCTGAGTGACCTTCAGCAAGTTGCTTCGGGGGAGATTTAAAAAACACAAATAGCAGCTAGGTGCCTAACTCCCAATCATAGCTTTGGAAATCTTCCCCTTTATCTCTCTGTGCCTTACTTTTCTGATCTGTAAGATGGGATAAGAGTATTTCCCTGCCTCACAGAGTGTAGTGAAGGTAAACGCATTAATAATGTTTGTGAGACACTACAGTGGTGGAAGCCATATAAATAACTAGGTAGCTCCTGCTTTGAGCTTTTGGAGTGGTGTGTACAATGCACTGTGGGCCGGTTCCTGACTCATATTTTTACCAAACACAGTCAAGGGCTGATTTTGCCTTTTAAGCACAGCCTTGTGTAAGGGGTGATGAGTAGCTGCACCAACCCAGCATGAGCCTTGGGGAGGAAATCTGACTCAGAGTCACAATGGCTTATTTGCTCCATGGGAGGAGTAATTTCCTCCACCCTCTTACCAAGTATAGCATACTGCTTCCCACACTTACGTTGTCTCAGCTCTGCTGACTGGGCACTATCCCATCCCTGCACATTTGCTCACAGGGGAGTAACAGCTGCCATGAACTTGATGTCACCCCATACATGGAACTAGGGTCTGGGATGCCATTCCAGGGATTGGGAAGTGGGGGCATCTTACTCCCCCTTATAGCACTGATCATATTGGGGCAGCCATGATCTGGCCCTTAGTGTTTACCCAAAAGAGAGACTAATGGAGACATATGCACTTTTGTGTCTATCAAGAGCCTTGTTCTGGCTGCCCAGTTGAGAATGTTTCATCGTCATCCTTCCATTGGCTAGAATCCCAACCATTGTAATGCGTGTCATGTGCATTCTGAGGCAAATTCATAATCTTCAGGTGTGGAGGTCCCCTTTGCACAGCTTAATTGGTGTGGTTGACCAGTGTAAGGAGTGGTTTCGTGTATGAGTGAGTGGTGGAGGCACACATCCCTCCAGAAATGTAAAGCCCTCCCCCTGAGAGAGAGTGCAAAGACAGAGTGGGTCATGGGCAGGTTTGGTGAGAGGAAGGACCAAAGGGCTGCTTCATGCATCCTCTTGTTCTTCCTCCCACCTCCACCCCCATGCGAGGCCTTTGTTATAAGTACACAAGACTACATCAGCCATTTAATCAAATTGAAATGCACTATTTGGGAATACATCTTCACTTTAGTTAGCAAGCTCTATGTCCAATATATTATGTCATATCTTATGTTCTTATATAGAGATCTGAGAGGAGAATCAGACCCTTAGTCCTGGTCTACACTACAGATTTATGTTTTTATAACTATATTACTCAAGGATGTGGAAAATCCACACCCCTGAGTGACGTAGTTCTACCAACCTAACTCCCACGTTAGCCAGCGCTATCAATGGGAGGGCTTCTCCCGTTAACACAGCTACCTCCTCTCAGGGAGGTCGAGTACCTGCACTGACAAGAGACACTCTTGCACTGGCATAGGTAGAGTCTTCACTAACTGCTACAGTGGTGCAGCTTGTCTACACTTGTCCATAAGTATAGGCAAGCCCTTAGTTAACTTCGCACCATAATGTTTTAATGATAAACAGAATTTTAATTCACAGTCCTACTACGACACACTCTCTTGTTTTTAGGTATTTATTATTCTTGATATAATTGTAGTTTTTTATTTGTTGTCTAGAGAAGAGCATAACATTTCAATAGAAAAATAAGATAGTGTTTAATGGTAGAGCTGGTTGAAAATGGGAGTTTCCATCCCACCAAAAACTGCAAAATTTGTTTTCATTCCAAATTGGGATGAAAACTTAAAATATAAAAAATTTTCATGGAATGGAAAGATCTGAAAAACTTTGATTCAGAAATGTTGAAACATTTAGTTTTGACACTTTTGATCAAAATGAAAAGTTTGATGTTCCTGAATTTAAATGTTTTATTTTGGTTTGTCAAACTGAACTGAAATGTTTAATTTGGCTTGGTTTGACATTAATCATATTATTGCCATAACCCAAAACCAAATATTTTAATTTGATTTTCTCTACAGAAAATCAAAAAATTCCAGCAAAATGGACATTTTCCTGCAGAAAATGTCAGTTTGTAGAAACTGCATTTTACATCAAAAACAAAAACAAAAAAGCATAAAAACCACCTTGATGGAAAATTCCCAACAAGCTGTGGTTTATGCAGTATAATATGTGATTTCTTAACTCCTGTCCTTTGGATATTAGCTCTTTTAGAAGCTGATCCTGCAACTGGGGCTGGATACAGGCCTGCAAGCACAGACCTGTCTTGATGCCTTAGATTCTACAGGCCATACACAGCCCTTGATACTTGGACCATGTGATCTCAGTGGTAGTTCTGTGCAGAAATTGTTTTAAAATGTGGAGGTGGCGGTGGAGGGATAGTTCTGTACGTACCATACTGTTTGATTTGTAACAATAAACATTATTTATTTAAGGGTTATATTCTTAAATAGTTTATTCACACTGAGTAACATCTTACTCCACAAATAATCCTACTGACTTCAATGTACCTGCTGGCAGACTAAGGTGTTACCCAGCATGAGGGTATCAGAATCTGGCCCAAAGTGAGGAAGAGGAATTACTCAGGGCTTGATTGTGACATGCACAACACAGCCAACCCCATTAAGCCAGAAATAAGTGGGCAGGAGGATGGGAAGAGGCAAAACCTTGATTCTCAGGGGGCATTAGCCAGCCAAGGGGTAAAGGGAGGCCTGCAGAAAATTATTACTTATTAGAGCAAGGGAGGGAGGGAGCAAGGGGAGTTCTCTGAGCCATAATTCCTTCCCTCAGGTGCTCCCGGGAAAGAGTAGTAATGTGCCATTCTTTACTGTAGGCTCTGTTCTAAAGACATAAATCAGCCCTTAAAGAGTAAATTATTACTTAATGTGAATAAAGGTAGTGGAATCTGGCCCTAAGTGAGTCCATAGCTGTTATCTTTTAAATTATTTATTTGCTTGTCCCAGGTCAGTTTCCATGCTTTAACAATAAAAAAATATTTTTGGTTTACCTGTTAAAATGTAAATATTGAAGCTCTTGCGAAGCACCCTAAATTACATGGAATGAAAACAGTAAAACAAACAAGGGCCCCAATTTTGCAGCATTCCACCTATGGGACCCCTCACTGGCTTCAGCAGAGCTTACATGCATGGAACACGTACTGGATCGTGCTCTAGTTGTTCGAATGCCAGCCTGATCTCCAAAAAAGGAAGGAAGTCTTCATTCCATCAGACAATCTGAGCCCATGAGAAGGGAGAACAGCCCCAGAAATGTATCACATTGTTTTCAAAGTAAACTTAATTAAAACATCATTTATATGACACATTTATATGACTGACACTCATGTTAGGGCTGAAAGAAAGGCCATGACTTCATAAGGGTACAGAAAAAGTTCTAATGGTCCATTAGTTTTGATTGTACAATCCCCAGTTATCAACCCATTTTATCACAAACCCCATAAAATGACCTGGTCTTTCTGTTTGCAATACGCAAATGTTAAAGAAATCATGTTGAGTTTATTTCACATATTAAACCTATAACTGCCAAGGGCAGATATAAAATGCAACTCAGAGTATTTTATATATGCTGTGAAGTATACAGATTGCTGGAAAATTACAGGTGCAGGTACTCTAGGACTCTTGACATGTCATTCTGCAAATTTCAAAACACAGGTGGCCTTTTTATATTTATGGATGACCTACAGTTTATGATTATATGATTATGGAATTATAGCTTAGAATAATGAAAAATTGTAAATTAGCAGAAGAAAATCATTTGTAAGCAATAGTGTTTTTGTCTTTTTAGCCACAAGTATAAATATATCTTATTTCCTGGGGGTAAGTGACTATTTTTTATGATTTATTTATGAAAATAGATGTGTGAACTTCTAAAATAAATTATAGCATTTAGAAACCACACATGAAATAGTAAGCGACAAATTCAGACTGAAAACAAGGTGTAAATGTTTAACAGTGAAAGTAAGTTATCCATTGGGGCAACTTAACAAGGGTCATGGTGAATTCTCCATCACTGACCATTTCTAAGTCAAGATGGCATGTTCTTCTAAAATATATATACTCTAGGAATTTTTTCAGGGAAGTTCTATGGTCTGTGTTATACAGGAGGTCAGACTAGATGATCACAGTGGTTGCTTCTGGCCTTGGAATCTATGAATCCCCTATGCCATAAAACTGAGAGCAAGTTTCAGAGCTGACTCCTGCCCTTAAGTGGTATCTTACTCCAGGAATAATCCTATTCTAGATTGTAAACTCGCTGAACCAGAGACTGCCTCCTTATCTCTGTTTATATAACACCTAGCACTATTGTAACAAAAATGTTCATTAATAATAATTATTTGCAGGAATACTCCTAGAATAAAGTACTACTTGGTAATATGGTCAGGAATTGTTTTATGAAACTTTTTTGTTGGGAAATACTGAGCCCTGGTCTACACTTACCTGGAAATTCAGCGGCAGTCAATGGGAGTTACGCAAGCTACACAGAGTAGCTTGCGTAACTCCCATCGGGGAAAAGGTTAGTTTCAACTAATTTCTCATTTAAAAAAAAATTGAAAAAAAGTTTTGAAATTGTTAAAACATCTTATTTTGGGGTTTGAAGTGTCTTTTTGTTTAAAAATGTATTAATTTATAGGGAAAAGAAGTCATAACACAACATTTTGATTGACCTGAACCAAACTTTTTTGAGGGGTTCAGTTCACAAAAATTTTGAGATTTCAATTTTTCATCCCAATTTGGACTGAGAAAATGTTTTGAATCTCAAACTATTTGTGGCATGGGAAAACCATTTCCCACCCAGCTCTACATATTCAGCATGGATAAAAGTGGCAAAATGATGCCCAAATTGAAGTGAGTATAGAATATATTGATTTTTATTCAGAAATCTTTTGACTGTCTTTTTTTGCCTTTTGGAGGAATGCATTGTTAGGCTCCTTTAAAAAGGGGGGAAAACAAACCAAGTCCTGAGGTCTTCTTTAATGCAGCTTTCTGAGGATGACTTTATAAAGCCAGAAAGTATAAAGCCATTTTAAAGTGATTTGCAAGAAGGGATATGTACCTCCACAGAGAAACCTTCACTTGGGTCATTTGGATTTCTCTCTCTTCCCTGGAAGCGGCTAGTCAAAACTGTCTGTATGCAACAGAAAGATAAAAATTTCAATTAGGTTGAGTGCTGTCATAAGCAGACTACATGAGAAGGCTTGAGATAATATGCATTACATATTGATGTCTATCAGCACTGAGAACATAGCCATGTTTTATTCCATGCCCCTTTTGTAGGTTTGGCAGCAGTGGCACCCAATAAAGGCCTAATCATATTAATTTATGCCCCTATCAATTATGCATTCAGATTCCCCCGATAGCTTGTCAGTTTTTATTCACTATTTTCTGAAAAATACGCCTATTACAGTTACTGAGCAAATAGGAGGACTGTCAAAAACTGAGATTTAAAGAATATTACTTAAAAGGGGTGGGTTTCTTTAATTTATAAATCTTGTATTATATGTCATGCATTTGTTAGTTTTAAAACAGGTGACAGTGCAGGGACAGATGTCATGTTAAGGACTTTCTGGAGATGCGGGGAGAAGTCTTCTTTAAAAAGCACTGATTTATTCAACTTTTCTTGAAAGCAAAGTGCGATCTCTGGTCTGCAGATGTAGTAAAAATGTATCAGCTTTGTTAGTTTAATGTGAATTAGAAAGCATCGCTCTCAAATGATGTGCATCGAGGAAGTATTTAAAAAACAGTAATCATTTTCAGTTCATAAACTGATCACTTTTTGGCGTGAGAAACTGTTTTATATACTGGACCTAGTCACTAAATTCAGGGTCCTCTTTTGGTGTTGGTAGAGGTGGTAAACAGAAGGTGTAAATAGGAGGACAGTGTGAAGTGCAGGAAATTGCACTTTTTACTAGCTTGTGTTGGGCACCTTGCCACATGTTCTGTGTTAGTCACTTACAAATATCCCAATGGCACTGAATGCTGAGTGGCCAAACCTGCTTACCTTGTTCACCTATAACTCTCATTCAAGTCAACGGAGCCATTGAATTTTGATGGGAGTTTTGACATGCAAAGAATGCAGGGTCAGGCCCTTAATTCATGGTGCAATGCTATAATGTGCCTGATCCTTCTGCAATGGATGTCAATGACAAAGATCTACATTTTCAGAAGTGGTCACTGATTTTAAGTGTCTCAGTTTTTGGGTTTCTCAAGCTGGGCACCCAAAATAGGTAGTAACTTCTGTAAATTTGGCCTAACATCCCATTGGCTGACCAAAACCAGATCCTTTGTGTCATTTCAGTTTACATAATGGAGGAAGGTTTATTATGTCCTATTTTATCAGCACAAAGTCAAGCTCTTTGACATCAGAAAAGTTTCATCCTCCAACTATATTATACTAAATTATCCATATGTATGAAACTAATTAAATTTACAGGGCTAGATTTAACCCTGGGTTATGCAGACTCCTGAAGCCCAGCCCAGGAGCAGGACACCCGTTAGCATAAGTCTGTGCAGAAGGGCATTGTGACAGCACAGAGCAAATGTAACCCCTCTGTTTGCCTACACTTGGTGCAGTGCTGGCCAGGGCGTTGGTTTGTTTGGTTTTTTTTCACATCACTCCTTTGAAAGGGATTTAAGTTTATCTCCAAAATATGGAGGCACCTTCTTGAACAGACTCCATGACCTTCTGAGAGAGAGACAAGGTGGGTGAGATACTATCTTTTATTGGACCAACTTTCGATATTACCTCACCAATCTTGTCTCTCTAATATCCTGGGGCCGACATGGCTACAACTACATTGCAGGCACCCATGACTTCATGACAGTTAGGCCATTAGAACTGTATTTTTATACCTGCTAAAATAATATCCAAGGAAAACATAGGTCTTGGCGCTAAAAGTCACATGTTGTTCACTCACTTTTTCGATACTCTATATACATGTTGTTTATAGTATTGTTCTTTAAGCCACTTTCTACTATCATCTGTCAATCCAAAATACTGCTGCCAAGAGCCTCTTCCTTTCCCCCACATCGACCATGTCTCCCACATTTCCTACCTGCTTGAATTGACGCACTAGCTCCCCCTCTTTTTCTTCATTAAGTTCAGGCATCTCCTTTCCATATTTAAATCACTCTGCCCCTGCTCTTAGATCCTCCTATACCACTTCACTCTCCCTGTGTTCCCAAACTCCTCCCCTGACAGTTTCTTTGAGGCAAAATACTGCTGTCCTTACTTGGGGCTTCTTGCCTCCAAGGTGGAAAAACTGAGAGGAGGAAGCTAAGGGGAAAGGAAACTCAGTGATGAGAACCTTGCCGAGTTTTCTTACCTGATGTTCCATGGCAGGGGCGTGCACAAAGGGGGGCAAGCAGGGGCATGGGCCCACTCCCAAATCTCTATGCGTCCCTGCAGCCAAGGGAGGGAGGAAGCAGCAGGGTGGCTGGCTGACACCTGAGCTCCTCCTCCCCCAACCCTATAACCGCTGCTTCTCCTTTCCTGCTGCTGGAGTCCCATGCAGGGTTGCCAACCATCCGTAAATTCACGGACAGTCAGTAAATATATGTACAAATTTAATGCTGTCAGTGAATCTGTAAATAAATGAAAATGTCCATAAAATTGGGTAGAAATAAAACATATTGTATTTTGACATTGATTGTCATCTTTCAGAATCACTTCTTGTATCATAAAACTACACTGATCTTGACTTCATCAATTTCCTGTTTTCTATTATTGCACACGCCCAAAGAACCCGATTGATTTATTAACTGCATCTAAAACAATTGCGTAATTCCAAATTCCTGTGTACAGAATATTGCGAGCGAGTACACACTTTTGTGACATTAATGTATTGTTTATGGTATATTTAGTGATGTCAGTAAAAAGTTTACCATGTCAGTAAAAAAAATCAACTTCAGATCTTCATGTCAGTAAAAACTAAAGTGCAAGGTTGGCAACCATGGATGTGTTGCCTCTGCCTCCACCACTTGATTCACCTCTCCAGGCTGAAGGGACACAGAGAGTGCCACTATCAGGAGGAGCTGCTGCCTCCTCGCTGCTGGGCATCTCTGCCAGAGGCATCCCAAGAAATGCAAATCTTTCATTTGTGTGTATTTAACATGCCCCTCCAAAAGCGGTCGAACTTAAATTCCTGAGTATGGGGTGGGTGAGGTTTGCTTTTATCTTGGAACAGATAATGGGATCAGCCCACAAACCCACGCACATATCCTGGGACATTAGAGGGAGGCCTAGACTAGCTACACAGAGACAAAGGGCTTCTCACAGCCTCTTTGTCCTCTGTGGTTCCTGTTTCTGTTCCCTGACGGTATAAGTTCAATGTAGCTGTGCTGCCATGGTGTCTGCAGCTAGTGGCTTTCCTGGGCCCATTCTTTTTTAGAGGGCTTCCCAACCCCAGGAGTGGGGACATGGGAAGATAATGCATCCTGTGGCTGTTGTAGCTTTCTAGGCAAAATTCAACAGAACGCATGCCTCCCTCCCACAGCCTGCCTCCTCTTTGTGTGCTGATCCTCAGAGCATCTGTGGCTGCCGGAGAGAAGGCTAACCTCTCCTTTCCACCAAAGGGAGAGATCCACAAGCAGAAAGGTCCCTTCTGAATGTGGAGCTTTGTGATACATTTGCACCCTGGGTCCTTACTTTGGCAAAACTCCCACTGGCTTTAATAGGAATTGTGCTTGGGTATCTAAGGACTGGGCTCTTGTTTCCTTTACCAGCTCCTGACTTGGTGCCACTTTTCACCTCTGTCCATATACTTAGGCAATAAATGTATGATGAGCTTCCGCCTACTGTATTAACCCCTTCCTCTCTTCCTGCAATTCCTCCTATCCTGGAAAATATTCCAGCTACAGTAACCAGGTGGTACCCTGTATTGTACAAGTTGCATTGTATTCTCTCTTGACTCCAGATGCTAAGCTGTTTGAGGAAAGGGCCTGTTCTTTCTTCACAGAATTACAGTTGCTCATACACTTATGCTGCACTCTAAATCATCCTTGTGTTAATTTTAGATAGGCCTGCCATATTTTAGTGATGAGTCTTAGCACTTTTACAGCATTTGAAATCCTCAGAGCAGTTTACATATATTAACTAATTAATCCACACAACACCTCTTTCACACAGGTAGATATTATCCAAATCTTACAAATGGGGAAACTGAGAGATGTTAAGGGATTTGCCTAAAGCCACAAAACAAGTCAGTGTCAGAGCCAGGATTCAAATTCATGTGTTCCTGACTTTTCATTCCATGCTCAGATGTCTCTCTATGCCACCATTTTCTTTCTCCTCTGATGGAAAACAGCCCATTGGTGGTTTGTAGTATTCATTTCAATAATTCCATCAATTAGCCTTAGCAGTTGCCTACCTTTCAATGTTAACTATTTTTCAGTTGTTTACCCACCTCTGTATATCCAACACATCTGCCTAGAAAACACATAATTCTTTATATGGAATCTGTAGCTTCAATTAAAAAAAATTATAGGAATTCAGAGAGGGTATTTATAATACCAATAGTACCATTAGGATAGAATCCAAAGAGATTCTCCTGTCCAGGTGGAAAAACTGCAGGACTCTCATTTAACCATGTAGCTGCTAGTCATTCAATCACCCTGATATTTCCCCCTCCCCCCCCCCAAAAAATAGATACACAACAGGTACCTTAGGATAGGGGTATGCGTGCATGCACATCTCAGGACAGGAAATATGTAAATCCAAAAGGTGATGAAGTAGTAGAAAGCTGGCCAAGACCTGGCCCGATCAACTAAAACTTTGACAACATTTGGCAAGGAGGAATAGTCCAATTAATGGGGTGCCTCTGGGCAGCTTTACCTTACATGACTGGCACTTCTAATACAAGATCTTAGTGCATTACGGGAGTAATATTAATCTAAGGATGAACAGTTTCTCCCTTGTACTAGTCAACTGCAGGCATCTCTTCTTCATTCATCAGGGATGTCTTTCTATTTCACCTTTTATTTTCTGTCAAAAGTATATTTATTGTGGCAATGTGCAATGTAATCTGCTTCTTTGCTTCTCTCAGAGCTCCCTTCTCACAGTACTTCAGGGTATTAATGGAGTACAGGATTCTGTGTTACACATGTGCCTTCTTAAAGATCCCCATTTAAGACTACAGTGCCCTTGGGCTACTGGTGGTGGTTAATAACTTTCTACACTAGTAGTTCTCTCTTCATCATTGCACTAGCTCTTTTTTACCTTGGCATATAAAGATTTTAAGTGTTCCTCTTGACCAGTGGCCCAAGGATTATACAATGGCACCAGCAAGAGAAAATATAAAAGCTACACCTTTTAAACTATTAGAGTGGAAGTATCAGAAACAGCCACATGAGTAAATTGTATTGAGGCACTTCTTTCCTCCCCCATCAATATAGTATGAATCCAACTAGTTACACAAAGGAACCTAAGAAGATTAGAAACACAGAGTATAACTAAATGAGATTCATTTTGGAGAAATAGAAGATAACACAATCTTAAAAACAAAACACTGATCTTTAAAGGGAAGGAGAAACATGGAAACCAGTAAAGACAAAAAGAGTCTTTGGGTGGTATTGAGCAACAAAATATATAGATTTCTGTAGCATATTTGGAGAAGCACATGCAGAATCACAGAGCAGGAAAGTCAGGCAGTGATGCTTTTATTTGTATGGTTTTGGTGAGACTGCATTGAAATAGTTCTTTCTGGGTTCTTCATTACCTAAATGGTTTGAGCACTGATACACGAGAGTCCATCACTCTCCTCATGTAATGCCACAGTAGCTGTGGGTATGTCTACACTGATGGCGGCAAAGTCAGTGAAGACCCGATCAATCGATCCAGAAATCAACGCTGTAAAACCACCACCTCAAGTGGTGCAGTGCAGTGAAAATGCTGTGCAGAAGGGGAGCACAGCAGTTGAGCGGAGTTACGCAAGGTACTCTGCAAAGCTTGCATAACTCCTGTCAACTGCCGCCAAATTGCCAGTTAAGTGTAGACCAGGCCTGAGATCATCTCAGGCTCTCAAGGTAGAACGCCCCTAGTTTAAGCTGAAGGGGGCAGGTGAGCATTCTCAGGGACCTTCAACTTTGGACCTTTCCTTTTTGGTCCACCAAAGCCTGGATTTTGTGACTTCTGATTATTCTGAAAGATTTAGTTCCTTTTCTCCCCAGGATTTTTCAATTTTTGTTTTTTTAAACAACTTTTTTGTTTTGATTTTCACCAAAACGTTTAGCAGCCACTGCACGTCTAAGATAGTGAACACCATTGAAATTGAGGTAGGATCTGAGGCTAAAATATGGAAAGAACAAGTTAAAAATGACTTAGACAAGTTAGGTGTCTTCAAGTTGCCGGGGCCTGATGAAATACATTGTAGAATACTCAAGGAGCTGACTGAAGAGATATCTGAGCTATTAGCGATTATTGTTGAAAAGTCATGGAAGATGGAGAGATTCCAGAGGACTGGAAAAGGGAAAATATAGTGCCAATCTATAAAAAGGGGAATAAGGACAACCTGGAGAATTACCAATGACCAGTCAGCTTAACTTCAGTACCTGGAAAGATAATGGAGCAAATAATTAAGCAATCAATTTGCAAACACCTAGAAGATAATAAGGTGTTAAGTAACTGTCAGCATGGATTTGTCAAGAACAAATCATGTCAAACCAACCTAACAGCTTTCTTTAACAGGGTAACAAGCCTTGTGAATGGGGGGAAGCAGCAGATGTGACATATCTTGAGTTTAATAAGGCTTTTGATACTATATTGCATGACCTTCTCATAAACAAACTAGGGAAATACAACCTAGATGGAGCTACTATAAGGTGGGTGCATAACTGGTTGGAAAACTATTCTCAGAGAGTAATTATCAATGGTTCTCAGTCATTTTGGAAGGGCATATCAAGTGGGGTCCTGCAGGGATCAGTCCTAGGTCCAGTTCTGTTCAATATCTTCATCAATAATTTAGCTGGTGGCATAGGGAGTACACTTATAAATTCTGTGGATGATACCAAGCTGGGAGGAGTTGCAAGTGCTTTGGAGGACTAAAGGATTAAAATTCAAAGTGATCTGGACAAACTGAAGAAATGGTCTGAAGTAAATATGATGAAATGCAATAATGACAAATGCAAAGTACTCCACTGAGGAAGGAACAATGAATTGCACACATACAAAATTGGAAATGACTCCCTAGGAAGGAGTATTGCGGAAAGATATCTGGGACTCATAGTGGATCACAAGCTAAATGTGAGTCAACAAAGTAACAGTGCTGAGAGAAAAAAAAAAAGCAAACATCATTCTGGGATATATTAGCAGGAGTGTTCTAAGAAAGACACGAGAAGTAATTCTTTTGCTCTACTCTGTGCTGATTAGGCTTCAACTGGAGTATTGTGTCCAGTTCTGGGTGCCACATTTCAGGAAAGATGTGGACAAATTGGAGAAAGTCCAGAGGAGAGCAACAAAAATGATTAAAGGTCTGGAAAACAGGTCCTATGAAGAAAGATTGAAAAAACTGGGTTTGTTTAGTCTGGAGAAGAGAAGACTGAAGAGGGACATGATAATGGTTTTCAAATACATAAAATGTTACAAGGAGGAGTAAGAAAAATTGTTTTCTTTAACCTCTGAGGATACAACAAGAAGCAATGGGCTAAATTGCAGCAACAGAGGTTTAGATTGGACATTAGGAAAAACTTCCTAACTGTCAAGGTAATTAAGCACTGGAATAAATTGCCTAGGGAGGTTGTGGAATCTCCATCATTGGATTTTTTTAAGAGCAGGTTAGACAATCCCCTGTCAAGAATGGTCTCAATGATAGTTAGACCTTCCTTGAGTGCAGAGGACTAGATTAGATGACCTCTCTAGGTCTCTTCCAGGCCTGTAATTCTATGATTCTGGGAGTAGGAGGAAGTGTCAGGTAGGTAAAGCTGGTCGAAAAAAATTGGATCCAAATGCTTTCCTGTTGGAAAATGGGTATTTGTCTAAATCCAGATTTTCTACAGGAAAACATCAACTTTCATATAATTTTTGGTCAGGAAAATCTAAACAAAATGTTCCATTTCATGTCCACAAACCAAAACAAAATGTTTCAATTCAAGAATTTTGAGACATTTTGTACTGATCAAAAATTCAAAACAAAACTTTTGATATTTCTGAATTGAATCTTTTCATAACTTCTCATTCTGTGAAAAGTTTTGATGTATTGATTTGACACTCTGATTCAGAATTGAAAGCAAACATTTGAAATAGTGGAATTGGCCATGGGATGGAAATGCCATTTTTTTATCAGCTCTTCAGGCACGATTTGGTTGGATGATTTAGGATGAGTATTTGAAGGTACTGCTGCATTATGTTATTTTTGTTGTTGTTGTTAGATTTTGTGCATTCATTTAAAGAGTCTTTAATTCCAGAACAATACTGACAAATTGGAAGAGAATAGTGGCAAAAATGACTGATTAGGTGGCTGAACGGAATGACTTGTTAGGAAAGACTAAGAGCTACAGATTGGTCTACACATAATTTAGGCTGACATAGTTACGTCCATCATGGATGTGAAAAAACCCCACACCCCTGACTGACTTAGCTATGCCAAACTAACTCCCAATTTAGACATAGCTATATTGGTGGAACAATGTTTCCATCAATGCAGGTATCTTCATTTAGGGATGTGGTGTTCCTACACCAACAGGAAAACCTTCTGTCAGTATGGCTGCATCTACACTGTAGGGTTAAACTGGCATAGCTACGCAGATGTAGCTGTGTCAGTATAGTCTCTGTAGCATAGATGCAGCATAAAGCAACAACTGAGAAGGACCTGATAAATACCTTACAGGTTTCTGAAGAGTGTAAACACCAAAGATGAAAAGGAATTGTATAAGGTGTTACCTAAAGGATAAAACTAGATGCAACTGGAGGGAATTAAGAAAGAACCTATTTGGAAAATATGGAAGATATTTCTCAAGATCCAGGTGGCCTAAGGACACATCTGTGGATGGTAGATCAGCCCAACCTGTAAAAAAAATACAGCTTGCCCACATGCTCTCCAACCATCCAAGGAAGACAGATGATGCTTGTTGAGGATTCAGTATGCAGAAGAATTGAAAAAACATTCTGCAAGGGACAGGTGGACAACAGGGTGATGTGCTGTCTTCCCAGAGCCAAGAAACAAGACATCACTCTAAGACTGGTTAGCCTTCTGAAGTCAATGGGCATGGATCCACTGGTGGTGGTTTGTATTGGCACTGACAACAGTGAGTTGTGGAATGTCTCATAGATAATTGACGACTTCAGGGAACTTAGAAATATGCTGAAAAAAATTATGTCCAAGTAGTCTTCTTGGAGATCCTTCCTGTCCTGAGAGCAAAGGAAGACAGAAGGCAGAAGATTGTGGAAGTAAACTGCTAGCTAGGTAAGTGGTTTTAGGTGGGCGGGAATGGGTTTTGTGGAACATTTGACCACCTTCTTTGAAGAGAAAAGGCTGAATAGTTTGGATGGCCTCCATTTCTGTAGAACTGGAAGCAGTGTCCTCAGGAACAGGCTGGCTATGGTAGTCAGAAGGGCATTAAATTAATTTTAAAAAAGGAAGTTAAAAAGAGGAAAGATATGAACACTCTTTTAACACAAAATCCAGATGTTGAGAACATATTAATCAAGGAACCAGAGGGCATGAAGAGAAGAAATTCTCTAGTTGCCTATACTCAAATGCTGGGAGCTTGTTCATGTATGACCATAAATTCAATCTGGTTGGTATTACTGAAACCTGGTGGGATGATTTGTGTGATTGTAATGTTAAAATCAATGGTCGTAATCTATTTAGGAGGGATCAAGTGGGCAAAAGGGGAAGGTGAATGTCACTCTATGTAAGAAATGGTATTACCAGTTTCCAAGTCACTGACAACTTGGAAGAAAATGGTCTTGAATGATTATGGGTCAATATCATAAGAACATAAGAATAGCTATACTGGGTCAGTTCAGTGGTTCATCTAGTCCAATATCCTGTTTTCCAGCAATGGTCAGTGCCAGATGCTTCAGAGAGAATGAACAGAACAGGGCAATAATCAAGTCATCCATCCTCTGTTGTCCAGTCCCAGCTTCTGTCAGCCAGAGATTTAGGGACACCCAGAGCATCGTGTTCTATCCCTGACCACCTTGGCTAACAGCCATTGATGGACCTTCCCCCAGGAACTTATCTAATTCTTTTTTGAACAAAGTTATACTTTTGGCCATCACAACATCCCCGGCAATTAATTCCACAGGTTGACTGTGTGCTGTGTGAAGAAGTACTTCCTTTTGTTTGTTTTTTAAACCTGCTGCCTACTAATTTCATTGGGTGATCCCTGGTTCTTGTGTTACGTGAAGGGATAAATAACACTTCTGTTTTCACTTTCTTCACACCATTCATGATTTTATAGACCTCTATCTTCCCTTAGTCATCTCTTTTCTAAGATGAACAGTCCCAGTCTTTTTAACTTGTCCCATACCCCTAATCATTTTGGTTGTCCTCTCTGTACCTTTTCCAATTCTGATCTATCTTTTTTGAGCTGAGGCAACCAAAACTGTAAGCAGTATTCAAAGTGGAGGTGTACCGTGGATTCATATAATGGCATTATAATATTTTCTGTCTTATTATCTATCCCATTCTTAAGGCTTCCTAACATTCTGATAGCTTTTTTGACTGCTGCTGCATATTGACAACTAGCCACAATGACTCCAAGATCTTTTTCTTGAGTGGTAACAGTTAATTTAGACCACATCACTTTGTATGGGACTATTTTCCAATGTGCATTGCTTTGCACTTATCAGCACTGAATTTCATCTCCCATTTGGTTGCCCAGTAGCCCAGTTTTGTGAGATCCCTTTGTAACCCTTTGCAGTGAGATTTGGACTTAACTATCTTGAGTGATTTTTGTATCATCTGCAAATTTTGCCACTTCACTGTTTACTCCCTTTTCAAGATCATTTATGAATATATTGAACAGCAGAGGTACCAGTACAGCTTCTCGAGGGACACCACTGTTTATCTCTCTACATTCTGAAAACTGACCATTTATTTCTTCCCTTTCTTTCCTATCTTTTCACCAGTTACTAACCTATGAGAAGACCTTCCCTCTTATCTCATGATTGCTTAGTTGGCGTAAGAGCCTTTGGTGTGGGACTTTGTCAAAGGCTTTCTGAAAATCCAAGTCCACTATATCCACCAGATCACCCTTGTCCACATGCTTGGTAACTCCCTTACAGAAGTCTAATAGATTGGTGAGGCATGATTTCCCTTTACAAAAGCCATGTTGACTCTCCCTCAACATATCATATTCATCTTTATCTGACAATTCTGTTCTTTACCATAGTTTCAAACAATTTGCTTGATACTGAAGTTAGTCTTACCAGCCTGTAATTGCCAGGATCACTTCTTTGGAGCCACTTTTAAAAATCATCATGACATTAGCTATCCACCAGTCATCCAGTACGGAGGCTGATTTAAGTGATAGGATACATATCACAGTTAGTAGTTCTGCAATTTCATATTTGAGTTCCTTCAGAACTCTTGCGAGATACCATCTGACATTATTTGACTTATTTTGTTTAATTTGTCAATTTGTTCCAAAACTGCCTCTGTTGACAACTCATTCTGGGACAATTCCTCAGATATGTTACCAAAAAGAATGTGTGGGAATCTCCCTCACATCCTCTTCAGTGAAGACCGATGCAGAGAATTCATTTAGCTTCTTCACAACAGTCTTGTCTTCTCTGAGATAAAGCACACGATGGGATATTAGTTGGTGTCTGCCACATACTACCAAATCACACTAGGGAAAAGGATGACTAGCTCCTTAAGCACCTATCTATAATGCTTTTTGGAAGGAAAGATATGTGATCATGGGGGAAATCAGCAGGTCCAGATTGCATGCAACCAAGAGTTTTAAAAGAGCTGGCTCAGAAGTTCAAGGGATCATTAATGTTGATTTTAAGTAATTCTTGGAGCACTGGGGAAGTTCCAGGAGACTGGAAGAGAGATGGGGTTGTGCCAATATTTAAACTGCTGATGCTGAAGCATGGCTCTTCATTTTTAAACATTACATGAAGTGTTCAGTGTATACAAAAATGTTTGCAATATTTTTACATTGTTCATAAATGAAAAATCCCTAGGTCAGCATTTCAAATCAGTGCTCAAACATAATAAGCTAAAAAATTGCCTCAGTTTACCATATTTCCAGAGTTTGCTATATGCATTGTATATGTATGTCTATGGAATGACCGAAGTAAACAGTTACAAATGTGCAGTATAATATAAATAAAATAATACAGTAGAACCTCAGAGTTACAAACACCAGAGTTATGAACTGACCAGTCAACCACACACCTCACTTGGAACCGGAGTACACAATCAGGCAGCAGCAGAGACCAAAAAAGCAAATACAGTACAGTACTGTGTTAAATGTAAACTACTAAATAAAAATAAAGGGAAAGTTTAAAAAAAAAAGATTTGACAAGGTAAGAAAACTGTTTCTGTGCTTGTTTCATTTAAATTAAGATGGTTAAAAGCAGCATTTTTTCTCTGCATAGTAAAGTTTCAAAGCCATATTTAGCCAATGTTCAGCTGTAAACTTTTGAAAGAATAACCATAACGTTTTGTTCAGAGTTATGAACAGCCTCCATTTCAGAGGAGTTAATATAGCAATAAGTGCAGAACTTGCTATTAAAGATCCCACCTTCAGCACCATAATAACTGCACTTCCCCTGCAATAACTAATGTATCTTTATGCACTTCAGGAAGGAAGGAAGTCTGCTACAATTGGTGTGGACTGACAATGTATCTGTTTTCATTCACAGTTAAACACTTCATACTGGCAAATGTCTATTAAGTGCACACAAATGGGGGTTCCCTTGGTAATTCTGGAGGTGTAGTTTAGGAGTCAGTTTGAAAGTTAGGCCCCAGCTGTTTTGATCTATATTTTAATGGGTTCTTGCTCAGTAGCATGCATCCAGCACCAGTGAGTCAAGGGAAAAGAAAGATACTGTATTGTGCACAAAGACAGAAAAAACACAATATAGCCCATTGTCTTGCATTGTTTTCCAGTAGCAAATTAGCGACATTTCCAGGGGGAAAGGAAAAGAGAATGATATGTGCTATCTGAATGATTGTGAAAGGTTTTGCTATGCATTGCAACCTATTCCATTGTAAATATAGAAGTAAAAAATTCACTCCATCTATATGTGCCATTGGTTTGAAATTCTACCTTCATGAGACACTTTTAGAATAGCCTGAATTACATTCAACCTAAGTATAAAAGAATTAGGGCTAAAATGATTCACCTATGTGGCTGTGCTAGAATATGAATATCAATTGCAGAAACAGGTAGAGTTTGGGTATAATGTGTCTCCTAGTACCAAGCAGCTCAAGAGTGTGTGTTGGCTAATACTGCCTGCAATGCTGAACAGCTCCAAAAGGGGTGTTTCTGAGGAAGTGTACATAGACCTTACTCTTTGCCCCTTCTGACCCATTGCACCTTTTTAAAGTTGTACTAAAACTCTGCACTGTCCCATGCTAACTCACCCAGACTAGTGCCCAAGAGTCATTACACCTTTCAAAAGCACACAATTTCCCAGTATTGCTGCTTAGGCAATGCCAGTTTTCCTTTTCCATTAATACAGTCCAACCTCATAGGAGCTGACATTTGAGCTGATAATATTATATATACTTGTGAATTTTATGTTTGTGTGAGTGAGAGACAGAACACCAGAGAGGCCAGGAAAACAACTGCTTAATAGAGCTGGTCTTTAACTAAAGACTGAATAAAACTGTATTGTAAATCTTGAAGACTAATTAAAGGGGAAAAAGAGAGCTGGAGGAGTTGCATACTAGAGATGATCCTTAATGAAGGTATACTGTATGGATGTGCTCCCTTTTATAGGCTCTGCTGCTATCATAATAGAAAAGAAACACTTTATACAATTTCTAACCAAAGTTTTGAAACTGTTCACTGTCTGGAATTCCTGAACACAAGGAAAATCCTATGAAGACTTTGAGGGGGGGAGGGAGTGCATTCTTTACCTTTGATGTACTTTATCCTATCTTTACATTTTGACCTTGTTTATATTTTCAGAAACTGTATATAGAATTGTTGAGTTGGTCAATAAACTAATCCAGCCATCAATAAAATACACCTTCTTGTTTATTAATACGTGATTAAAAATGTATATGATAAAAAGATATTGACTGCAGCAGAGTTTGGGTGACAAGAACAATTATGGTTTCCAACCCTAATCACTACATAAGCTGTTTAATCCAGTGAAAGTCAATAGTCCATTTATGAACAACTATGCTTTTTATTTCAAATACAGTATTTGGCTTTTGTTAGGATTCTCATTCTTACTTCATTTGCGTTTGTAACTTGTACAAATCTCCAGAATAAACAGTCAACTGATAAAGCAGAAATATAATGAAAGTTTTATGTTTATTGTATGAGAAAGCTGTATACATGTGCCAATAGTATTTGCTTTCATTATAGCTATCTACAGTTAAACTAAGGTAGTAATTCAGTATTTTCCATTTTTCAGTATATTAATAGCGACACAGTTGATAATCAGGTTTTCAAACCCTTCTAATTTACTTATAACCCATTATAATATTATTATTTTAAGCTTAAAATACTTAAAATACTACTTTAGGGGGCTGGGGCACATGATTTATGAGGAAAGGCTGAGGGAACTGGGATTATTTAGTCTGCAGAAGAGAAGAGTGAGGGGGGATTTGATAGCAGCCTTCAACTACCAGAAGGGGGTTCCAAATAGGAAGCAGCTAGGCTGTTTTCAGTGGGGACAGATGACAGAACCAGGAGAAATGGACTCAAGTTGCAGTTGGGGAGGGTCTAGGGTGGATATCGGGAAAAACTTTTTCCCTAGGAGAGTGGTGAAGTATTGGAATGGGTCACTTAGGGAGGTGATGGAATCTCCATCTTTAGAGGTTTTCAAGGCCCGGCTTGACAAAGCCCTGGCTGGAATGATTTAGCTGGGGTAGGTCCTGCTTTGAGCCAGGGATTGGACGAGAGGATCTCATGGTTCCTTCCAACCCTAATCTTCTATGATTCTAGAGAAATGCAGGATTTCTGCTTTAATTGGTTTTTTGTCATTAGGACTTTTGTATTAGACCTTAAAGTGAATAATTTTAAAATCCATACTGGTGTATTTTACTGATTCTAAATACTTACTTAATAGAGGCTGGAATGACTTGTGCGATCTTTTCTGTTGTTTGCAATGAATAAACTGTCTTTTACTGTCTGGGAGCCAAATACAAGAATCACAGCTAAGGCTGTAGGCCCATTGCTATCTAACATGATGATTCATATTTATGGGATCTGATCTTGCTTAAACCGAAGTCAATCACAAAATTCCAATGACTTCAGCTGGTACAGCATCAGACCCGTGGTTCATAACAGTATTCATATTTATAGAAGTGTAGTGGTGGATTATGATCTCACAGTGGTGTAAGGCAGGGATAACATCAGTGAAATCAGAAGTAACACCAGTGGACATGAGATTAGACTTGGGCCTTCAGGCTAACTCTCATAAATTCAACAGACTATTTTTTTGTTTTCCACAATTTCTTCTTTTAGATAGTTCTTAGACTAACACACCACATTCATAATAGGGCTTGTAAGGAATGAGAAGTCCCTCTCACACCTCTGAGAGAGGTAGTTAAGCTGACCTAACCCTTAGCGTAGACAGCGATAGGCTGATGGAAGTATTCTTCTGTCGAGCTAGCTACCACCTCTCAGGGAGATTGATTACCTATGCCGAGGGGAGAACACCTCGCCTCGGCGTAGGTTATGTCTACACTGAAGCACTCCAGCAATGCAGTTGAGCTGCTGTAGCATTTCAAGTGTAGACAAGTCTTCAGAGAGGTGGATTTACTACAGCGATGGAAGGGGTACTGTAGTAAGTGTCTATGCCACAGCGCTGCTGCGGCAGGGGTGCAGCTGTGCTGCTGTAGCATTTGTAGTGTAGACATCCCTGAAGACAGGGAAGCTTTTTGCTCTCTAGGTTGTACCTGATCAATAGAAAAACAGACAAATACTGCTTCCATGGCTATCAGTCAAGCACCTTTCGTGTAAACTAAACTAAAAGCCACTTTGAGTGAATTTTCATGTGGCTAGCAAAAGGCACACCCCTGGCACAAAGGCCAACCCCCACCAAATTTCAAGTCTCTTTTCCAATGCATGGGCGGACTAGAGCATTTCAAAGAAAAAAGCTCAATTTTGAATAGAGGCAAAACAATGTATTTTTCCTTAGCCTCATTCTCAGAAATGGTTGAACCATTTTGGCTGAAATTTTTCAAACTATTCAGCCTGAGGCAGACACCCAGATTGGAAAATTTCAGCCCAAACAGTTAACTTTTGGCAAAGTTATAAATCACTGAAGTCAGGGGCTTATAGTGGGAGTGTCAGGGGACCTTAATAATAAATGGTGTTACCATCACGGCCTATGATACCTGTATAGAATGTCTTCTGAGGGTCCCCGATCATTTTTTCAAGCACTGGTTTGTGAAGCGACAGGGTTGGGTATGCATTATTATCTCATTTTACAAACAGGGATACAGATAGAAAGGGAATTAGTGTGAGAGCTGGAAGCAGAACCCATGAGACTTAATGGTATACCCATTGAAGGCTCCCTCCCAGTAGACTATAACCTATTTCCCTACTCTGGGTACCTGGCTCTCTCTGGCCTGCCAGTTTATTGTGCTGCTTTACCCCCAAAAGATTTTTATATATATAATAAAGCAGAATGTCCTTTTTGTATTTCCTAACTCTGCTCTTTAGAAGTTTGTGATTTACACTATTGTTGGGGATTGGGGTGGGAGTCTGAATAATAAATTCATTCAGGTCAGAACAGGACAGCTGCCTACATTCAGTTTGTTCATGTATGTCTGTACAGTATGGAAAAAAGAATGTGCAGCCTGAACTGAGGTGGCCTAACGCACAGCCACGAAGAGTCTGATACAAGGGAGGCCTGAGATGCACAACTGTAGGATTCTGTGGAGGCAGAATGCATTAGGTAGGCTGTGTGATTAGTTAAAGCACTGACTTCATCCTTGCTTCCAAAACCCTTGCTCGCTGAATTTCATGTGAACACATAAATTGAAGGGGCCAAGCCCTGAACTAGACAAGCTGCATAAAAGTTCATGCCGCTGTTTGACTTCCTTAGAAAAGTGAGAAAAATAGCGGCGTCCTCCTGAGCCTGCATCATAAAAACTGGTCCCAACAACAACAAATTCCTTAGCTCAAAACTGCAGCCCTCTTCAGCAACCAAGAGTTTCCACATCGAACTGCTGACTCCTTTTTTCATATCAAAACATCACAGCACCCATTTGAACAACTCCGAGTAAATCAACTGCAAGAACAGCTGGAGCTAGCTCCTGTCTCTGCCTTCATATCAGGGGTGTTCCGCACTTCTGTGGCAGATTAATTTCTGATCTCAAAGAAGTGTGCTCCCCTCAAACTTTCAAGAGGACTATTAAGGTGAGGCCAGAGATTTCCGACACAAAGCATTATCGCTGTGGGAAGACAGAAGCTCTGCCCGATTGCCTCAACCACTCTGATGTGGGTGGCAGTGACTTTGTTTCCTATAGTCCTTTGTTTAACCAAACATCTGCTTTTGTGAAGACTTCAATCCCCAGCTCTAGTAACAAGCACTTGGAATGTGCGGGTCTGCCTGCATCTCTCTCTCTCCTCTTCGGAGCGCTCTCATGGGTTGGGTCTTGCAAGCGCCTGTATTAAGTGCATTTTTAAAAGCTCACTTTTAAATAAAAATAAACGAGGGGCGGGAAGACCAGCAAATGTTGTGATTGTACCGGATTGACAACAGATTCCCGCCCTCCCCCCGGCCGTACACGTTCAGAAGTCATTCTGATGAGCATTTCGAAATGATCAGTCTATTCCATTAAAAATAAACTTGTGTTGCGATGGGGGGGGGGGGGGAATGCTTTCAAAATAAGACCTTTAATGATTGCCCGCAGGGGAAGTTACTATTTAACTCCCGAGTTATACACTCCACTCTCTCGGCTCTGGCTATTTAAATGTAGGCTGGAATGAACTACCACCCAACAGCATCAGCGAGATAAAAGTACATAAGCGAAACGGGGTAAGATTTCAGACCACGGGTCCCTATTTGTGCCTTGCCCGGGGAACTGATTCACACCCCCGTTTTCAAAGGCTTTAGCCGTCTCGCCCCCTCTGTAAAACGCTGGTGGCTCCAATTCCTACACGAGTATTTATAATCTACAGCCCGGTTAGTCCAGCCATCCTCCTTTCCTTCCTGCCGCTGCTTCTGCCTTTTGCACAGCGCTGGATTTCGCCAATTCCCCAACCCCGTATAAAATCGCCTGTAAGCAGCTCTGGCTACCCCAAGGTGTCCGGCTCCAAGAAGGCTAGGAGAAGCAGGCAGCGTCTAGAGCCGCAGCCGCCTCTGCCCGCCCCCCAGCCGCACAGCGGTCCCCAACACCGAAGGAGGCGTTCTCCTCGGGCTCTCAGTTCGCGTCTTTACTGCGTAAAGGGAGAGATTTTAAAATGTGTCAGGTCCCAGTTAAACTCTTGGCTCGAATCAGGACTTAAAACCTGGACGCTGAGCAACTTTTGCATCAGAGTCCCAACAACACCGAAGCTCCTGCCCACTGTCCCTGAAAAGGTCATTCCCCAAAGGCAGCAACAGGGACCTCAAGGATTCAGGCTCCCGGAGTCATCACAGTAAAAATCTGTCATGATTTGACAGTAATTTTTAAAATCCCGCTTCAGGTTCAGGATCTCTCTGATTTCTCGTCTAAATGGCTGTAGAAAACCACAACTCTGCTCCAGTAACATGGTCGATGTGAAATAACTATATTCCCACCATGTGCACACACAAAGACTCTCCCATTTTGGGTAATTATCCCCACCAATCTGGTAATTTATGCAGGATGTTTATATTTATATAACGTGCACATTTGTTGAAGGAGTCTGCTTCTTCATCAGGTCAATGTGTTAATTAAAAGTGGGTCCAGATTGGTCACTTGCCGTCCCAGATGTGCTTAACAGCATGCAATTAACACGCAAGGAAAATCTTTTTGAAGATACCAGAATGTAAAAACTCAGTAGAAAGCCCTTCGCTTCTTAACATGAAATAGCAAAGGCAAAAAAAAAAAAAAAAGTCATTAGAGATATAATTAAATATGGACTATTTTGAAGAGTGCCCTGCACAATCATCCAAAAATATTAAATAGTAATTTGATTTTTTTTCCTTTAGCACGACAGGTGCTAGCTCTGTTTTCCCTTCATTTCCCACACCATGTATATTAAACAGAGAGAGAACATTGCTCTATTGTTGATGATGACCTGAGACTTGGCTGAAATATTTTTCTCCACAGTGTAAAATTGCAGAGCGGCTCTCTCTCTAAAATGGCTATATTGGTTTTTATAATTACCTCATGGTCTAAACTTCTTCACAATCCATTTCCTTTAAAAAAAAAAAAAAAAAAAAGAAGAAGAAGAAGAAGAGAAAAGTTAGCTCTGTGTATTAACATTTCTATCTTCAGGTACTTCACGCCAGGCTCCCAATAACTGCACTGGGAGATAAGCCCGAGTAAAGACCGCAGGCTCGGGCCCTTTACTGCTATACTCACCCTGGTCTATAAGTGCATTCACACCAGCTTGACTGCCTGCTTATTGCATTCAACTTAGCTTAACCTTATCTATTTACAGGCCTCAGTGTAGCAGTCTGCCTCCCCTGAAATCCCCCCTCCCCTGTCCTCCCTATGTAATGCCTTGTCTTCCTTAAGTCTCTGACCCTCGGTTCGCTATAGTGTATTCCCTGCCTATGCACGGGGGAGCTTGTATTTCACACCCTGGAAAATGATTTATCGGATTGCAATGGCCAACAAACTAACTTCTGAAAATTGGTCATTTATTCAAATTAGCTGACTATTTTTTCAACACATCCCTTCACTAGAAATATTTTGCCTTGCACAAGAACTACTACTAATTTTCTTCTGTTTCATTAAAACGTTGCAGCCACTCTACACCTCTGAACAATGCTTATCACACAAACCCCACGTGTAGGACACTGTGCGCGGGTATGTACACGCGATGAAAAAACACTTGGATCTGTACACAACTAGACATAGACAGACAGACCCACAGAGAGAGAGGCTGCACAGTCTTTGCAAACTGACTAGAATCCTAGGTATCAGATTGAAGCCGCAGAAGGTGCTATGATTTAAACACAGACCCCTTCACATTGTTATCAAGAGTATATTTTTTTCTCTTTTGTAGGATACAGAAGGTGAATAATGAAATCCTTTTGCTAATAGTTTATGAGCCATGAGATTGGAAATGTATATGGAGAGACCAGAGCACCAGACTAAAAATCACTTGAGAGAGTCTCGGAGCCTGGTAGCAGAAACCCTTTAATATCCCTAGTACAGAGCAAAGGGAAGCAGGGGGTTGGTAATGTCTGGGGTTGTGTGTGTGTGTGTCTCCCTCTTTGTATCCCCACTATCTGATAACAGCGGTCTTTTTCAGGGACTTGCAAATACTGCAATGCATATATATATACGTGTTAGTGTGTACGTATGAGTGCATATAGCATATGTTACATGTAGTGTGTAGCTACAGATTGTGTGTGTATATATACACGCGCACACACTTTTTAGTAGCGTATGTGTAGTCTAGTATGTTGTGTATATATACACACTTTTTAGTAGTATATAATGTGTAAGTCATAATGTGTAATAATTCTATGATTCTGTGAAGTCTAATGTGTGTGTGTGTAGTCTAGTTTGGATGTGTGTACACACACTCTTTGTAGTATATGTGTAGTCTAGTGTGAGTGTGTTAAACAATTTGTTGTTCCAGAAGAGAGTTTACTTTGTTTTTTTCGTGGTGGAATTTGAGGAAATGTGCAGAGCCCAGCAGAACCAGTTCGGAGGCTGCAGGAAACAAAGAATGCTGCAATATGCTTTACAGAAACACACCAAAACCCACTTTCTTTTGGGTTTTGCAGCGCATCACTTCTGTGCCTGCTTCGGAACAGGCCAGCTAACTGTGGGAAACGCTGCCAGCACCCCGTGCCAGAGGAGTTCACTTCTATGCTAGTTTCTGCGGAGCTCTCACCTTTATAGGAAGAGACATTTCCCAGAAAGTCCGTGCCACACGATGTCTGATGGCATCACCTAGATCGCCGTTGCAAAAAGCAAACAATCAGCTCCACTCAGTGTATGCAATTGAGGAAAGTCGCCGCTGTGCGAACTGGCACCATCTGTCCTGAAATTCTTAGAGCCGCAGCTATATTTCTTTGGACAGGTCAGCGGTTCCTCCCCGGACAAGCCCTGACAGGTAGCTGTCGGGGGAGAAAACCTCTCCCCCGCCCCACTGGTTGGGATCCTTAGCAGCAGCAGCTCCAGTGTCGACAGGGACCCAGCCTAAAGCTTCCTGCAAACCAATGTCCCCCAGAGACAGGTGACTGGCATTAGGAGGGGAGATCAAAAGGGGCCAATGCTGCTAAAAAGTGGAGAGAAGGGGATAAATCGAGCCCCACCCTGACAAGATCTAGGGACGCTTCCTTTCCAGCCCCGCAGGGTGAGTGCGGCCGAAGGTTACTCCGAAATAGAGGGCTGGAGTTGGAAAAGAGAGGGGGGGTTCCTTATTGTAGCAGGCACAGCGAGCCTCGCCGGGGCCCCACGGTGCGACTTCCCCGTCATCCTCCCCTCTGCCCTTCACAAAGCGGGGCAGGGGCTGTGCGGGGAGATGGGGCGAGGCAGAGAGCCCCAAGCCCTGCCGGACTGGGCAGCGAGGAGTGTCTATTTTAGAAGCCCCTCAAGCTGCTGCTGTTTGCTGGGAGACCTCTCTCTGGACCCCTCCCGCTCCCGGCTTTGTCTCTGATCCGGGGGTGCTGGGAAGGAGGGAGTCTTTTTAAATGAGAGGTTTGGGGTCATGCACAAGATTTGAAGACTAATTCTAGCGCAGAGCTCAGCGCTGGGTAAAGATTAGTAATCCCCGCCCCCTCCCTTCGCGGGCTGCGAGCGTCCGTCGGACAGGGCCTGGCCAGGGGGCTACCTCGCTGGCCAGAGCCCTCCTGAAGCCTGACACACACACACACAGCCCAGGCTCAGACCATGGCCCTGGAGAGTTGCTGTAGACGGAGCCCCACCTCGGAGAATGGAGGTGGGGAAAGTTTGCCTAAATTAGTATCCGTCTGATCCCCCAGAAAAGGAAGATAAACCCAGTAAAGCCATGGCCGCTCCCGAGGGAGAGAGCAGGGGCTGCGCCGGTGTCCCGGGGAAATCCCTTTTGGTTTCTAGTCCCAGCGACAAACCGGAGAGCAGGTGGGACTGGGACGCGCTTAAGGGAAAAGTTTGTACGAGCTACACCCCCATCAAGCAATTCCCCCGGCTCTGAGGAAAGGGACATGGGGGGCATTTTCCTTCCCCTTCACTGCCCCAGGTTTGCAGCCTGAGAATTTTGCAGACGGCTTGGCGAGTGTGCGGGGGGCTTTGGTTGTTTGTACATCCGCAAGAGCTTTCAGAAGGGTGGGGTTTCCACACCCCCCGCCCCCAAAGCAAAATCCTGGCACCAAAACTAGAGAGACAAGCCACCCCAATGTGTGGAATACCCCGGTGCAGCCACAGCTGCTAAACAACAGGGGCTTCTCTTTGCAAAGCAAACCTGCCCCCAGACCTCACCTCACTCCCCTTGCTCAGGCAGGAGGAGTCAAACTGAGGAATTGAGCTCAGCTGGGGGAGAGAAATGCAGACTGGCTGGGGAATGATGCAGGCGAACCCAGTAAGCAGGAATTCACGGAGCAATCCTCCCAGATGCCCTCTTTGGTGGGTATGTCCCAGCCCCCTGTGCGTCAGGGTCAAAGCTGGTGCCAATAATTTAACAACCTGCCTGCATGCTGGGATTCCTGGGAGCATTACGGCTCCAAAGCGAGGTGTTTCTCAGTGTTTTATTTTGTGTGGGCTATCCGTGGGGGTGGCTGGTTAAAAGTCTCAGGCAGAGCCCCCGCCTCCCTTCGTTCACTTCTCTCCCAAATAAAATCCCCCCCAAACAATTTGAGGCTGCATTCTCCCGTGTTCCCCCTTTTATTTTTCAGGTAAGTGGCGATAAACTCACTAATCCCTGCCTCATCCATCATAATCGCCTTCACTTGCACACGGCCAGGTGTGTGGCCTCTTGACCCCTCCCCTCCTAAAAACCATCAAACGCCCCACATAACCCACGCGGAGCGAAAGTCCGTGCTAATCCAGGTCAGTTTCTCCCAATGGTGGAGAGGGCGGGGAGGGGGTGGTGGGAGGAGAAGATGTAATATAAATGTTCCGGGGGGGGGACACAAAAGCAAGCAAACAAACAAACAAACCCCTCACACACAATCCCAATAAAGTCAAATTCCTTTCCACACACCCACAACTTTAGCCCTGGCTGCTGCCTGGGGGTTTTAATCTCGCAAAGAGAAAGGGGGGCTCCCTGCGCAAAATTACGCCTTCTCCTCTCATTTGTTAGCTGATTCCATCAAAAAGTTCGGTATTTATAGGCTACACACACGAACCTGGAGTAATACAAACCCGCCCGTGTTGTTTCCCTTGCAAAGTGACCGGTCCTGAAGCATCTGATCGGTTTTGTGTGTGAAAGAGAGAGAGAGAGAGAGAGACGCGCACACACACAGCTACAATCAAAAACGGGGAAGAAGATCTCAAGCTGAGAGATTTATTAATTGCTAAGAGCTGCTCTGCCATCCAGCTATGTGAGTACCTAACAACGATCACCTTTTGCACAGATGGTCAGTGATCAGACGCAGACACTGTATTTTTCTCTCCCTCTCTTTTCTGTTTTTCCCCCATTTGCTCCTGTCCTTTCCCGCTCCCTCTATTTTTGTTAAAGTTTTAGTTTGCATGGTTTATGCCTCACGAAGAGGAGGAAGGAAACGTGGGGGGCGAAAATGTGCCGGAGAAAAGGAAGGAAGCAGTGGTGGCAGAGAAGGAGGGTTTATTAAGCCATCTCCTTGTCCCCTGAGTCCGATCCGTCTGGGAATTAGTAACAGAAAAATAACGTAGGTTATCTCCCCCCCGCCCTTCTTTTCCTGTCGCGTTCAGCCCGCTAGACAATCACACGGGTGTCGATACGGGGTATCCATCTGTATTAATCAAAACCCGGTGATGGGTGGGTGGAAGGAATATAAAAAAGAAAGAGAAGGGGGCTTGATGATTCCGTATATAGAAGTGACTGGCAGTCAGCTCCAAACGTGATGGACAGACAGGTAGGAAATGCTGCAAACAGGAGTCAATGCTCTGTCTGTCTGTCTGTCTGTCTGAATACAGTCCGGGGAGGGCGGGGGGGCGCGGACTGAGATCGCACAATGTGCTCTGCTATCCTTTATTCTCCATCACTATGTGCCCGCCTTCGAAATCAAATTTCATGTGGCAGGATGGTAGTGGGGGGGACAGCAAGGCGCAGGGTGGTTTATAATTTGCTCCCCGATCTATCCTGTGTCTTGCCTCTTCCTACACGTGAGGCTTTTCAGGCAGTCACAAAGCTCCGAGTGACACAGTAAGTCCAGTGAAATCAAGCCCCACACAGCACGGCATGTGCGTTTACGATATTGCACCTAGGACTCCTTGGAGCAAAAGGCAAGCTGTAATAGGAAATGTGACTCGGGAAAAGGTAGGTATGTTGCCTTGGAGGGACGCGATGTTGGGAGACTCTAAGGCTGGGAAACCCTCACCTGGGGAACGCGGGCTGTGGGAGAGTGTGAATTTGCTTCCAGCGTGGAAAGGCGCTTTTCTCATCAAATACTTGAGCTCCAGTTGTACACTCCCAGGTTAGTGTAGCATTACATTAACAGGCAGGGTTACCCAGGGCACTAGACGCTGTGCCCGGGATGTAAACTCTAGTCATTTATACACAAAGAAGAGAGCGAGAAGGAGTGACACCTGGCAAGCCAAAGAGCACGGTGAGTGTCTGTATTTGTTCCTCCACCTCACCCCCCATGATCAAAGTTCAGGGGAAACCAGCGTGTGTCTGAGCCCCTCGCAACCGCCTGATGACTTGAGGTTAGAGCGCAGCGTTTGTCGTGCCTAGGCGTTTAAGCACAGATGGTTTAGACTCGAGCGCACGTAGAATAGCAGGAAGAACTTGCAGTGCCTGGGTTATAACTTTGCTGCATCATGTGGAAAAAGTGACTTGGATCCAGAGCTATTTATAGGTGGCGGTAAAGCCTCCTTTTCAATAAGCAGCCGTGGAAAAGCGGCATCAGAAAGCTGGCTGCCTTATTGTTTCAAGGTGTTGGCCGGTCAGATCCCTACTGTCCACACTGTACCTACAAAGTCACAGCTCTTCTTGGCCGGGGCAGGTGTAAAAAAGGAGGAGAGGATCATGATTTGCTGACCCCTAGTTCGGACACATTGAATTCACAATCACAGGCATAGGGCACAAGAGTGATAGATGCAAGACTTTTCCCTTGTCTTTCAGAAATACACACAATACAGGGCACCTGCAGGGCTGAAAGTGGGCCAGGGCCACACGGTAGGTATCAGATCACACGCACCAGAAGAAAGAAATTCAGTTAAAAATACATTAGTTCATATCAAAGGGCGAGCGTGTTTTTTTTTTTTTTTTTTTTTTAACAAAGGTGCGTATTAGAACAAGCTAGAAGCGTTTTGTGTCTGATAATATCTCCCACGCCCATTGGAAATGAAGCAGAGCCTGCTCTTTCTTTGCGTCTTTTAAACTCCCTTTTAATTAGAATTGCTAAAGTAGGGCACCCCGGTGGAAGATGTTTTCAGCATCCACCTACATCTCTGCCACAAGCAGAATTAGTGCCTGTTAAATAAACTGTCTGAAACGCAACCCTCCTGTAAAACATTTCCCCACCCCACGCGCTGTTTTGCCACCTTCTCTTTCCCCCTTCCCTCAAATTTCAATGTATTTAGGGAAAGGTTCCTCTATTTTTAAAAACTTCCTAAATCAGCAGTGAGATTGCTGGATTCAAAAAGCCATGTCTTGTTGCACACACATCAGAAAGAGATTTGGAGGTGAGAGTAGCCCTTAGAAGTCAGCGACTTTTTTCAAGTCCAAATGTAGGTGTGGACCTCCCCGCACGTCTACTTTAATTTATTTGATTATAGCATAAAAAAGGTAGACCCGTCTGCTTCTGGTTATATGCCTACGTATAACTAAAAGCTGAAGCTGTGCTGATCTGTGGAATCGGCACTAATTAACTGACACTGGTTGAAATGGAGTTTCAGCCCCTGCTTTCCAAAGGAGCATTATAATCAAAAGGGGGTCACAGCTGAACCTCAAACACTACTCCTAATTTGCGCAGTTTAGTTTCTCGCTGTTTCCCCCCTTTGCTCTGATTTTCAGATGATGGCGAAGGCTGATCAGATTTCTGCTGATGAAAGTGTCTTGCGAAACAATTCTTTTTTGCTTCAGTATTATCCATTGCTTTAGGGGGGGGAAAAAGTTGGAATCCTTTTGATAATGAACGTTTTAAACGCAGAACCACTGCTGGACCATTTCACGCTAACATGCAGTTTAGATTTTCTATATCACGATCAATGTTTATTTCCAATGCTAATTAAGTACTCGGTTATATTCGCCTTCCAGGAAAGCTGTTCTCGTTAAAGTTACTATAACTTAATTTAAAAAAAAAAAAAAAAATCTCCTTGAAAGCTTGGATTCCTTTTCAATTATTATCTGCGTGCAGATGAGTTTAAATTAACCCTTTAATATGAAAACGCCTGTCCGTAAAGAATGATGCTAATTCCCTTTCCTTCTTTCAAAGATAATTACAGGGAGGCATTTCTTTTATACAGTTCATCAGTCATTTAAAACCGAACTATTATCCCCCACATTCAGTCTGTTCAAAATGCTTTCCCCTTTCCCCTACATTTTCTTTCAATCCATTAAAACATGTCTGAAGTTGTGAAATGACTGAGACACGAGTTTAGAAGGTGGCTTCTCTCTCCTTCTGAGCGCGTGATCGCAATTACTGCACTGCCCTAACATGATCAGAACCAGCCGAGCGTAATTCAGAGTCTCACATTTGCTGGCGCAAAGGTGGATGTGGCAAGCGAATAAATAAAGAAAAAAGCAAAACGCAATAAATGAATAACAAAAAGAGGAAGGAGAACCCCCAACACCTTCTGCACAGCAACAGGTGGGAAACCTGCAGAGCTAAAGGCAGGTCTTTAGCTGGCTACAACCAGCGTTGTGTTTAACTCAACAATAGGATGCCAACACAAACATAGCTGATGCCCAAGGAAACTGAAGAAGTTTTAAGCCAGCAGTGCGAGGAATCGGAAATCTGCCAGGAAACCAAAAAGATCAGCGAATAAGCTACCTGGTCTTGTTTGTGATATCGTAAAACTCACAGCGCACCGCTGCCTTGTCAGTCGGGACAAAGGAAGGGGGTTGCTACACTGGGTTTTAAGCGCAGACACGTGCTGGTAGTGAGCCGTCAAAGAACAATGCAGTCTTCGCGATGCCCCACAGCGCTAAAGACCCGTCATGATTGAACCCCACCATTTCCATGCTGCCCGCATCCGGTATGATGTGCAGCCCGGACGTGTCTGAATACAGTCCCCACGTACAGAGCTTTTTGATCGGCCGTGCGTTTCACTAGGCAGAAATGGACACTTCAGTTTTCGGGGAAGCGAGGTAAAGTGCAGTCTAGAGCTGGTTGCTTCAATGTTGGGAGAATATAGGTGTTGGGTGGGTTATCAATGCCCCTGATACAAATAATGGTCTCCATCATTCTAAAAATATATTGCCAGGCTTTGTGTGAAGAGTGCGGTAAGTAAGACGTACCTACCACTCTCCTGGCTGGGCCACGAAAACTTCCCGAGAACCACGCAATTTAGGGACAGCTACTTCTCACTAAATCCAGACGCAACAGCCCCTTGAAATACTGCACAGCCAGACTTGACATCGCACCTGCACGGTGCAGCTGATTCTCCATTCCCTGCCCAGGCAAAAGTCTCACTGAAGTCAATGGGAGTTTTGCGGGAGTAAAGACTGCAAGCTCTGACTGTCCCCTCCTTAGCCCTTGCACGGCCCTCTTTCGGGTTTTCGGGTTCACACACTTTTCTAAAACGAGCGGAGTTCCCTTGTCTGAATCACTAAACTTCTTCCAAAAATCCATCCCGGTTATTAAAAGTTGTGTGACTCTTGCAAAGAATCCGTTCGCCTCATTGGAAACGGGGCTACAGTTACGATTAATACCAATCCAGAAGGGGAAACTGAGGTTCAGTTTGAGAGAGCCTTTAGAGATCCTCATGGCCCTCGGATCCCCATTATATGTTTTATACGCTTTCTCTCTAATTGAAATCAGTTATTATTGCTGCTACAAACTGAGAGAGAGCACAGCCCACAATAATATCCACAACAGACAGAATGTATATTTCAATAATGAGCAGGGAAGGCAAGTTACACAGATGCAGAACTTTCTGAACAGCATATCTTGCCAGAAATATATTTTCAAAGTTTGGCTGTTTGAGCTGTACAGAATCAAAATCTATTTGACCTAATCAGTTTCGTCTGGATGTCTTCTTGGTGATAAATAACAGCCGTACATTAAATGGCCATGTACTTAAAACACTTTTAGGAGCTATTGAAAATTCTCATTGAGAAACTGCTCTGCTAAAAACAAAGCCATAGCTTTGTTAATGAGGGATCATGCAGTCCTAAATAGCACTGATAATATTAATGTGACTTCTTTGGAACATGGAAACCTTTTCAAACAATAATAATACAGTCCTACTTTATCTTAAAAATCATAACTAATTGTAAAGATGCTTGTAGCTGTGTGGCACCTTTCATCCAGAGATCTCAAAGCTCTTTGCAAGCATTAATTAATGACAACACCCATGTGGAATAGGTAAGTACTATTACATTTATTGAGAGTTGTGGAAACTGAGGCGCAGAGTGGTTATGTGTGACATTGGGCAGGTCACTGGCAGATGTGAGCATAGAACGGCTGAGTCCTGAATCCCAGTTCTGTGCTCTAGCTAACAGATAATGCTTTCTTCCTTGTAACAAATAATAAAAGACAAGGACATTGTATTTTGAGTTTCTGTTGAAAATCTATTTGAGCTTAAGTCTTTTATATTTTATGTAATCAGACTGCCAAATTGGATTTATATAAATGTATTACAGAGTTTTTAATTTTGTGTGTCTCTAACATTGCAATAACGTATTTTTACAATATTGACATATTATACAAATAATACAAAAATAACTTTTATCACAGTGAACCAAATTCTGTAAAGTTTGCATGGAATTTAATTGCACTAATCTTCCAGAGATGAGGGAAGATTGAAATACATAGTGGGTGAATTCACTTGTTTTACAGTAGACTCTCCTTTTTTATATACGTGTTAATACAAGTTACACTAATGTCTATTGCATACAATAGACTTTGGGGCCAATATCTTAACTTTTGCTTTTGGGTGCCCAATTTGAAATCCTTTTGGGCTTTTATATTTTTATTAAAGGTTGAGCACCAAACTCCAAATTAAGTCAATTGCAGCTGTACTGCTCAGCACCTCTGAAAATCAGCCTTGAGGTGTGTCAGGTCAGAAACTTAAATCTGAGGTTGTTCTTTAAAATGTTGGCATGTGTTTTTTAGGACCCTTAACTCCTAATTTACTTTAAAGTTACAGGATCAGGTCCTAGAAAAGGCTCAGAGAAAGGTGCAGGTATCAGATTGGGTAACTTGATTATACTTCAGTGCTTCTAGCTCAGTATCTCTCTGCATATGAGTAATTTTTACTAGCTTCTTGCTTAAATCCAAACAACAGTCAAATAATTCTTATGATATTAGTATCTCAAATACATTAATGTGCCATGATATCTGGGTAAAATGCATTCAGTGCAATTTATAATGGGAAGTCTCCCTTATTCAAATACGTGTACAGTAATCAATATTGGCTAACATAATCCAACTGCTGAAAATGTAAGTTCCGAAAGATGAAATATTATCATAGAAGTTTACCTCTCTCATTTGGCTGAAAACTGTCTGAAATAGAACCAGACTTCCAAGGAAAACAATATACAGCTAGTTGAAACAAAGGGATTAATCAGAACAAACCTGTATGCTGCTGATCTCACAGGATTCTATATTTAATCAATGGAAGCTGCTTCTGTGTTTCAGAAGCGAAGGTAGTTGGGAAACCAGGTGGTGCTATTGTGATGTTGGCCCAACAGAGAGTTTCCACAGCTTGGGACAGATTTCTGATGCAAACAGATACAACTCTATGGAAGCTAATGGAGTTGCACTTATTTACACATTGGTTAATTTGGCTCTTTCCCCCCCCCCCCCCCCCAATACGTTTTAATGAATCATACATATTACTTCCCAATGGATGAGAAAGTCATAAAAACTCTGCTTCATCCCTTGGAACCTTTGATGTTATCAAATATGGACATAACACTGGATTGCATACGGCAATGCCTAAATCTCCCACTGATTTTTGTTTTGTTTTTTTTAAGAGAGGAAGGTGCTCATGGTGAACTGATCCCTTGATTTGAAACCTATTATCTCAAGAGTTTTTATTACTTTAATCTACCAATAGATACTCAAAACAACCCCCATCCATCCCCCCACCCCCCCATACACACCTGGGATTAACAGTGATTTCATTTGCAGTGGTTTCCCATCTGTGTAACACCCATGAGCTCAACTGATTTAGTCCTGATTTACACATGTGCAACTGAAAGTAAATTAAGCCATAAGAGGATGGTATAAACTAGCAACAATGAGGACATTTAAAAACTGAGGCTGACACTATTTGTAACTTTGTTTTGTAATGTGCCAACAGAAGTACAGACACAAATAAACACACTGATGGATACATTGACACACTTCCTAACTGGGGGAACACAACATTCATGACAAAGGTAAATTGCAAGTCATAATATATTTAGCAACTGATGATGTTCTAACTTCAGAAAAATGTATAGGGGAAGGTAAAGGGACTTTTCCTGAGTTCCCTATAGAGAATAAGATCTTACCCACAAAAGAAAGAGAACATATAACAGTGGGAGTTATTTTGAGGATGGTGGGTTAACTTTAATATGGTATTTCTTTTCTTTTGTCAGTTTATCTTGGATTCCTAACATTATTAACAAATTTCTTCTATTACATTTCCTAGTTTTACTGTATTAGAATGTATTTAAACAACTAAAAGGGCTTCTTCAAAATAACATAAACCTCTCTCAGGCGTACAAGCATTGCAAGGGCCATACCACGCCATCACTACATGCATAGAATTCCCACTAATGTCAATAGTTGGTAGTGCATGTTGGCCATGACTCAAGATCATGATAGTCCATAGTTATTTCTGAAAATACGTACAGCCTGTTATATAATTTAGCAGCTCTCCTATGTGCACTTTTACCTGAGGGTTTGCATTCACTTTTCTTCAAAATTGTTCTGTGTCTACTCATTTAGGCAATTTTTAAAAATAATAATTCTCTATTCAATAGACAGCAATAGCTAAACTAATCTTCTGAATAATTATTGATCTAGATAATTTAAAAAAAAAAAAGATCTATCATGTACCAGGTAGTCTGGGACAGGTTTCACAGCGTACTGTTTTAAAATGCACTTAGGATGTAGGCTGTGCATAGTAACCACCTTGAGAAAAAATAATTGCAGTAATGGCAAATACCTAATCTGTCTTGAAATTGGTTGTCATTTTTTTCAGAATGGACAGAGCAGTTAAAATCATACTAAGAATTGATGACTTCCTAAATTTTATATTTTGAAATAAAATACTTTTTGGAGTATGTTGTTATTATAATTTATTTGTATTTTGTTAGTACCTCAAGGCCCTAATTCACACACACAAGCAAAAGACAGTTCCTCCCCTCAAAGTGCTTACAATAGCAGTAAACCATAGTCTAGTGTTTTTTTGCAAATGTAAACCAGTAATGTAAAAGTTGCTGCTACAGTTCATGAAAGCATGAAAGCTGAGTAACATAAGATGACGAATTAGTATAAGCATCCTAAATCAGTGGTTCTGAACCATGGGTACACATACTCCTGGGGGTACACAGAGGTCTTATAGAGAGTACATCAACTAATCTAGATATTTGCCTAGTTGTACAATTGGCTACATAAAAAGCACTAGCAAATTCAATACAAACTGAAATTTCATACAGACAATAACTTGTTTATACTGCTCTATATACTATACACTGAAATGTAAGTACAATATTTATATTCCAATTGATTTATTTTATACTTATATGATAAAAATGAGAAAGTAAGCAATATTTCAGTAATAGTGTGCTGTGACACTTTTGAATTTCTATGTCTGATTTTGTAAGCAAGTAGTTTTTAAATGAGGTGAAACTTGGAGGTATGCAAGAGAAATCAGATGCCTGAAAGGGGTACAGTAGTCTGAAAAGATTGAGAGTTACTGCCCTAAATAACTTACCTAATTGAGCTAAGGGGTCAGTTCTGCTTCCAATGCCGAAACTCCCATCGACTTTAAAAAAGTCTGCTCTTGTTATTTGTGGTATCAGAGCATTCTGGCTTCATTGTCGGCTAAGCATCATACAAACACATAAAGAAGACATTCTTTGCCTTGAAGAGCTTATGGTTTCAAGCCTTGATGTCTCATACACTTTTATTTAGTATTGTGGTGCCTCTCGTCATGTTATCTAACACTAGTTTTTAAATATGTTAATTTCTTTGCCAGGAAAATTGTGAATGTGCCCAAGAGCTGTAGTAGCATAGCCGGCATTAGTTTGGATATGTAATGACTTCACACAAATGATGGATAATGATTATATTTCTTATATTGAATGCAAAGCATTAGATCGGTACCATATCTGAGAAGCTACCAGTGGCATGTCACTAAACTTAACACCTGTCATCAATTACTTTTACATAGCATGGTGTCTTTATATATTGTTCTCCATGTAATTAAAAGTTATGTATATTGTTAAACCTATTGAAAAAACCCAAACCCATAAACAAAAAAACCTCTCAATAACATGGAAACTGATGCCTCAATGAAGTCATTCTGTGTGCATGTATATACTTACAAGTCAAAATATTTTTAATAGATTAAATCATACTACTTTTTATTTTATATTCTTCTGTTATAAAATTTTAATATTCAGCAGAAAAGAACAAGGCTTTTTAAAAAGTGGTTACAATATAAAAGAAAAAACGTAGATTCTAAAATTTAGATGAGGAATGACAGTAGTGTGGTAAAAGCACATGCCTACTTTCTATTTCCACCTGGACCAATGAGTTCCTATGTGACCTTGGGTCATTTCCTTTATCTCTCTCTATGCCTCATTTTCTCCAGCTGTAAAATGGGGAGAATAATATTTTCTTATTTTAGGATTTGTCTATACAGCAGCTGGGAAAGTGTTTCCAGTTACAGTAGTTACATAGACATGCGCTAGCTGTGCTCGAACTAGCGTGCTAAAAATAGTAGTGTGGCCACAGCAACATGCATGGCCGTTCAGGTTAGCCATCCTAGTACAAATTCCCTGGGAATGTACTGCAGTGTAACCCAATAATAGCTTACATTGATATAAAGGAGCCAAAGCAATTTACAGCACTACACATACAGTACTATTGTAATGCAGCCACCTCTGGGGTGGAGAATGACAATCAACTGGCATACAGTCATGCAGGGAGGGAAAATTTTAGCCAAGGATAGTCAGGCAAACTCCTTTTAAGGGAAGTGCCATGGAAAAAAGCTCATGTATAGTAAACTGCATGGACCTCAATTTGTCTATCTTGGTAGAATGAAGAAATGGGTAAGCTGCAGCAGGATCCTGTCCTCATGTGTGCATAAATTTGATGTAAATAAGGGTGATAGGTGGTGTGCCTCAGTAGATAAGAAAGACTGTAGTTTGCAGTTGATCACTGAGGTCAGATACCCATTATCCAGCAAAGAGGTCTTCATGAGTGTTGAAATCAAACTTTAGTTTTTTAAACATTTAAATGTAACCTTCTGCTTTTCTCTAACAAACAAAATACATAAATATGTAGGATGGAAGAGGGGATTCATTTATATACATTAGGGATTATGACTGGACCAACATAGCTCTCTCCTAGACTATTAGCAGATGAAGGCCACACCACTTGTCATTAGAAAGGTGGTGAAAAGTATTAAGCTTTGCAGCGAGGTGTTATTTGACCTATGACCTTGATGTCAGGGTAACTTGGATTCTTAAGATTCATGTTCTTCAAATAGGAGCGTCTTCTAGTGTGCATGACTTTAATTCAATCTTGTTTTTATATTAATCTATTAAGCAAGCCTCAGATGCTTTATAGAAAACAGACACAGCAAACCTGAGATTGATATTAATACTTAAACACTTACATAGAGAACTTCATTTGTTGATCTCAAAGGGCTTGACAAAGGAAGGTAGGTAGGTATCATTATTGCCCTTTCCATACAAAGGAGCTGAGGCACTGAGAGGTGAAGTGAATTGTCCAGGGTCATATGGTAAGTCAGTCATAGAGCTGGCAACAGAACCCAGGTTGCTTGGCTCCATTACAAACACATTATCTATTAGGATTCTGATTGCATCACACAGAGCATGATTTTCTGATGGCATCACTCAAACATTGCTCAAACTACTCAAACATTGCTTCAGTTTTCATCAGTGGGAGCTTTGCACATGCATCTAATGACAACATTTCATTCAATATCATAGAATCACGGAAATGAGGTCATCAAGTCCAGCCCCCTGCACTGTGGTAGGACCAAGTAAAACTAGACCATCCCTGACAGTTGTTTGTCCAACCTGTTCTTAAAAATCCTCCGATGACGGGGATTCCACAGCCTCTCTTGGAAGCATATTCCAGAACTTAACTACCCTTATAGGTAGAAAGCTTTTCCTAATCTTTAACCTAAATCTCTCTTGCTGCAGATCAAACCCACTACTTCTTGTCCTACCTCCAGGGGACATGGAGAACAATTGATCACCATCCTGTTTATAACAGCCCTTAACATATTTGAAGTATATGTCTGTACAGTATATGCATGTGTCTGTATAGTTTATAGCTCTTTGTCACCTGCTTGTTAACTAGAGATGGTTGACAACCTCCCCTCCCTGAATATTTTTGACAGAAGTTAAAATTCAAGAAAAATCAACCCTCTTAATGTTAATCTCTGGACTGAGGTATAGAGAGATATATGGCATCTGATTCTACGCTGCACCTCCAAGGCAGCTCAGAGGGAAGGGACAAAGGTGTGGCTCAGGGGAAATAGCAAACACTTATGGTGCTGTGCCTGCACCAGGAGAATTCTCCATGGGAGCAACATACAGGGCTGGAAGAGAGGACAGAATCTGTCCCGTAATATTTTAGCTTTAGACAGTGCACACAATTAGAGAATGATACAACATCCTATCAGTACAGTCATTAATACAGGGACACAATTTTCTAACAACTAGATATTAATGCCCCAGAAAACACTACACTCTTAAATGTGGTATTATTCATACAGAAAAGGTGTAAATAATAAAAAGTGTCAGTCAAAATGATGGCCTATTGTACACATGGCCAAAATGCCTGGTGATTAGGCATGCAGTTTTATAATGGCAATTTTTATGAAAAAAATCATTGGATATTCATTGTGGAAAAAAAAAAGGTTATGGAAATACAGAAGCACCCTGCTAAATGTCACTTAACTGATGTGCAAACCTTATGTCTTTCAATATGCCTGGTACAGCTCTAACAGATTCCAGATAAATCTAATTACATGGGTGCAAATCCCTAATCTAGATCAATTTTAAATCAATTTACTTAAACCAAAACCAAAATTCTAATATAAACTAGGCCTTGGATACTATGATGATGGATGCAGTGGAAATACCACAACTTGATAGGAGATAAACCGTTTGTCATCCGAAGAATTAATATCAAGTTATGCGCCTAGGTAGCCTATGTAACCAAGTGTTTCTGTTGCAGTTATTCTTTCCCTCTCACATCCTATTGTTTGTTACGATCACTTGTTGCATCTTGTTTTAGTTTGTGGGTTCTTTAGTGCAGAGACCTTGTCTTATCACGTGTTTATACAGTACCTAGCAAAATGAGGCTCTGATCCTGAATAAGGCCACAAGATGCTACCCTAATACAAATCAATAATAATCTCCCAAAGAGGGCAAAAGTCTGTTCTCAGCTATGCTGGTGTAAACCCGGAGCAGTTTCACTGATTTCAGTGGAATTGCTTTGGATTAACACGGGTATACCTGAGATCAGAATCTGGCCTGGAAAGTTCACTTGTCTGGTCCTTTGTGATACAAGGGAGTTGCTGTTAAGTACCTGCTGCCTTTACTGCTCATTTCTGCAAGATACTGAGCACCACCTGTTCCCAATTAAGTGTTGGAGTTGAGGGAACTCAGCACTTCAAAGCATTGAGCCCCACAAGCCTCTTGGCAGTGCCCAGAAATTTCCTTAGAAGCTCTCAAAATTCTCATTAAAATTCTATTGTTTACTCTCACATCCATACACTCACATGGAAAACCCACCAAAAACCCAATATGTTAAAAATTAGGGTTATTGCTTTTTTTTTTTTAAACCTGAAAATCAAGGAATCCGTGTCACTCATGGTGGGGATGACACAGCTGCAGCCCTAATGATGGTGCACCAGCTACTTAAACAGTAGGGACAGCTAAAATGAGCATGCTTTTCTCTTTGCAAATTGAACAGTATTCCACATGGGTGCAGTGCTGAAATATGTGATTGTAGAATCTGCCAAAGATACTGCATTGGTGCTAAATTCTGCCCTCACTACTCTGTAAGTGTTTATTACCTATCACTTTATATCATTGCTATCGCTCTATGATTATCACTGCCCTGGTTCCTTGACAAAAAGAGCAACTTCTCAATTTTTTCCCATAAACAGTCAGATGGCCTGATCCTCAGCTGGTATAAATTGGCACGGCTCCAGTGACTTCACTAGAGCTACGCCAACTTTCACCAGCTGCAGATCTGGTACCCAGGATGTCACCCTGACCAGCCAGTTACTGAACAAGTCTCCTCTATGAATGCATGCAGCCTGCAGATTTGTCTGTTTGTGTCTAGTGTAACAGAATATGGGATTTTGAATGGATTTAATTTGTTAAACATGATTAAATATATTTAAAATATATTTTTTAAAACAAGACATTTTTTACTTTTCTCATAATTTCCTACGATAAACAACTTAATTAAAACATTTTGCTGTTGTTTTTCTTTAAAAAAAAAAAAAACAACAACAAAAAAAAAAACTACTTGGATTAATTCTACTAGAGTCCCAGTGATGTAAAAATGGAGGTAGGATCAGAACCGGGCTCATTCTTATAACACCTAGAGATGGACCATTTCACACAACAAAAACAAATAGGCAGATTTGTAATAGAAAGTTTCTTGCTAATTTTCCAAACTGCTGAATACTGCTATGGTTTGTTTGCAGTGTTGTTGTAGCTATGTTTGTCCCCAGATATGAGACGAGGTGGGTGAGATAATATCTTTTACTGGACAAGCATCTATTGGTGAAAGAGACAGGTATGAGCTGAAGAAGAGCTCTGTGGAGTTTAAAAGCTGTTTCACCAATGGAAATTGGTCCAATAAAAGATATTACAGCTATGGATTCTAAGTCAAACATCACCTGTAACATTGACTATTGTTACAATGAAGAGGCAAATTTTCAGTAATGTACATACAGCATTTGCCACCCATGTCTATGCTCATCCTTGAAAACACAGGTTTTTATGTATGTCAGGGGATGGGCTTGCAAATTTTGTGGACTAGGAAGACTGGCAAAAAAATTTAGATCTTTCCAATGGACTTTTACAATGGCTGAAGATAGAAAATATTTCACAGCCTCAAGTATAGCATGCCTGAGCAGAATAGACCGTCTGTTTTACTTGTTAGGGTCAGCTTGCTACTTCTGACTTTGACCTATGCTGTGCAGAATCTCTTTGCTGTTTGCACATGAACCTTTTGTGGGGTAGGAGGGCAGCTTATTTTGCAACATGGGCTTCCACAGAAATCCCTCCCATGGAAATTCTCAGGAGGTGTCTGGTGGATGCTCTAAATATACTACCTCTTTGACTGGTCATAGCCAGTTACTGTACCAGCTAGTTCTATGATCCCTGGGGGAGTGGCAGTTTTGGGAAACTTGTGGGGCCCTGTGCTTAATGCTGTAAACTGGGAATGAGTCATGCTCATGGCATGCTATAGCTGTACATGCAAGAACAATATACTTCTGCACATACAACGCTACCTACAAATTATTACCTATTCTGAGGTATGTATCATTCACAGTAGGATAGATATTGGGGCTTATACTGTGTTAGTATTTTAGAGGCTATGTGCTAGTGGTTTCATAATGCAGAACAGCCTGGGCCAGATTGTGACAGAACCTTAGGTTACTATGGTCCCTATGAGACAGATCTTTAGACAGAGCTTATGTGCAAAGAGTCTCTTGGCAACCCACAAAAGGCCCCATCACAATTGCAACCCCTCCTGCACCAAGGGAAGTGCAAAAATGGATCCATCAGTGTGTCCCAAAGAGTGCAAGAGGCATTAGGATGATGGTCTCTGTACTTGCCTATGGAATGAGCTGGCCACATTAGGGGTATACCCTGAGCAGTCCTGCTGCACATCAAGCAGTTCAGGGAAGGAATCAGTCACTGAGGTCCCTATGGGGCGGCGTAACATTGGACTGGGCTCATTCTAGGGCCAATGGCTAGATGCCACCATCCGGCCCTCTGTAACTAACATCCAGCTTATGAGCTTGTTTTTCTATTTAAGTGAATTTTAGTGTTCAGGAATGGTGCCAGATTGACTACTAGAAACCAGATGTAGAGGAACCATCTCTAGAAGTGGAAGCAGATCAGTCTCAGTACCAATTTGGTCCTTAGCCTACCTGCCAAGAATATCAGAAAGAGTGTAGTTAGTGCCAACTGGAATAGTGGACTTTGTCTATTACAAATGACAAAGTATTACTTTGTCTATTACATTTATGTTGTATTACTATTTCCTGATGGCATTTTGGCAACTTTCATCATTATCAAACTAGCCAACTTCTACTCTCCTTACAAATTCACTGAGCAATCCAGTTCTCCCAACCACAGACTCCATTCTTATCAGAGATGGACCCAAATTGTGAAGTTTAGATCTGAATCAGAACTTTTTCAGTCTGAGGAGGCTTAGATCCAGTATTTTGGTGGGGCCCAAACTCTAATTCTGAACTATGATAAATAGTTGCTAGAGCCATCTGTACCATAGTGTTACGCAAGTGGAGAAGTACAATAGCTAAGATACTTGCTTATGTATGCAAAATCAAATGCAATCCCATGTCTCTGATTTACAGGTATGCTTAAATAACATACACATTAAAAATACTTCGTTCTCATTCCCTACTGATATAAACCAAAGAAAATATGCATGACTCAGGGATTTCTCCAATGCCCATGTGTAAACTCCTATTAGAGATGGTTATGACCAAAGATTAAAACATGAATATACTCTTTAGTATGAATATTATTGGTCTCGTTTAATGCATAATTCACACTGTTGGAACAAAAAGAAAAACAATCAGTGGTTAGTTATGACAAGTGTGAGGCATTGGCTTTGCCAGTCTACTCCTCCAAAAGACCAATCACTCATTTTATTGCACTGACTCTGAACTGTGGTTGGTTAGAGCTTTTTGTTTGTTTGTTTGTTTGTGTATGTTGTGCCATCATTTCATTGTCGTCAACGGTCTTCTGGTGTTGTTGGCATCCATTCCAGCAATGTTTTCTCCATTTGTTCTTCTGTCCTTTCCCTCTTACATATAGAGCTGGCCCTGAGAACATGGATACCCTGCAACAGCAGGTGGCTCCAATTCTTGGGGGTTCTTCATTGGCAACACAGCTTAAAATAAATCTAGCTTTCCTGACCTCATGAAGCAGTCCAGGGCCTATTCAGTTGTTTGCAGAAGAGCTCATGTGGCCTCAGACCAGGCCTGCTCATATAGGCCCCAAACTCCCATTGTCTTCAATGTTACTCTTGGTTGAGTCAGGACAGAAAGCATAGCTGGCACCTCAACTACACAACAGTAACATTTTGATTCATTTTCAGATCCCTCTGTTTTACCTCTCCTTCATTACTCAGTGTGGAGGAAAGCTGATTTTCTTTCAGAAAGTAAAGCTCTGTGCGAGAAAGTATGGATAGGTGAAAATCCCTTCTCCCGCAACCCAGGGCTAGGGCTGCCATGACTATTAGTCAAACCTATGGTTTAGAGTAGCATTTGCAGGCCCTCATTGCCTGTTGTAGGGGGCCACTCGATCTGCTTATATGTGGCTCCCTGTCCATGCTCTAGTCTGCTCCCACTGTAGCACCAAAACAGAGCAGAGACGCTTTTCACAGCATACAGAAGAGTCTCAGTTACTCCATGTAGGCTGTGTCTTCATTAGTAAAAATCATGTATTTGTACTCAAGCCAGCAAACTATCCCAGAATAACCCATGGCTCAGTTCAGGTCCCTGCTCTGCCTGATTTGGAATTGGAACTTAAACCTGCATCTCCCATGTCCCAGATTAATGCCTTAACCTCTGGGCTACTGACTGTTGTGGGGTGGGTTTTTCCTTTCCCCCGCTTCCCCCGATGAAAAAAGGTTCTGTCAAAAAGAATCCCTACCAGCTCTAGTCAGAGTGACTTCAGAAAAGTTTTCTACTTAGCATTAAACTATAGGATCAATTTTTGGTTGCAGTCTCATTTTCATAATGTTCCTATAAACCATTTATACTACATGTGCCTGATTCTGATGTCACTCACACTGATTTTATAGGGGCATTACAGCACTGACTTCAGTGGAGTTTCTCCTGTCTTAGAACTGTATGAATTCCAAATCAGACCCATATTCTTAAAGTGTCTTCTAAATGCCATAGTAATCCTGCAAACCATTCTGTGAAAGTTTATTAGAAATTCCTCTTTAAGGTAATATTATTAACTTTTAATGGTGCTTCAGTTAGACTTACTGTTTAAATGGAGTATTGTATAAAGTAAAAATGGATCCTGAGTATTTAAAAGGATATGGCCAATCCTTTTTTCAGAGTTTTAAAATGTTTTTTGCTTTTGTTTCTAATAACCCATTGAAAATCCTTGCTATTGAAGGACTGACACTGCCTCCAATGAAATCCAATGGCAAAAACTTCTATTGGACTTCCAACAGGAGTAAGAATGGGCTCTAAATATAAAATCTAATTGTTTAAAATGTTTTCCTTTGTGGAATATATATGGGTATGTTATTGCAAAGTTGATCATAAATACAAGGCTTCTCTTTAGTGATTTTAAGAAAAAACATAATTCTGAGAAAGAAAAGCCTGCAATGATTAACTGGGCTTCACAAACAGATAAAAGAAAAGTAGGTCAAATTTTGGGCTAAAATACAGTATCCCTTGAGTCCTCATCCTGCATTTTTTCCTTGTGCAGGACTATCTGCCACTGAAGCCAGAGTAAGTTTTACCTGTGAATGGACAGCAGGACTGGGCTAAGTGGGAAAGGGTTGCATTTAACTTAATATTCTAATCACACCAGAGAAGATGTAGTAGGCCTACATGGTGCAAACATTTTTAAGCTATGTTCCTTTGACAAATGAGTCAACTGTCTGCTGTACGACTCTATAGGTGAAAGTTAACTATGCTGCAAATGGGCACAACTCTGCTGATCTTACTAAGGCTGAATCTGGGCCTATAGCTAAATTCTTGCTTGCAGAGTTACACTGATTTCTGTGGTGTTGGTTTAGGAAAGGCCTGTTTACTTATTTATTTTACTGAAATTTAATATATTTAAATACATAGACTTCTCTTAAAGATATTTAATTTAAAATTAGTTTGCAAATTATCACTCCCACAATCAAAATCTACCCTTTCATTTCACAGGACCAGACACTGAGAAGTGTTGAGCAACTGCAATTTACCTTTCAGGCAGCCATATCATGCCTTTAATTGTTAGGGAGAACTCTCTATTGCAGTCAATAAATAGACAATCCTGCTTAAAAACTGATGACACACTATAGCCAAGGATACAATATATTCAAATCCTTTAAGCAATGCATTCAGTTGCTCCAAGAAATTTTACTTTCAGGAGAGTGTAGAAGTCTTATTTCAATACAGCCGCAAAATGTTTTTAAAAAATAACAAACCAGCAAACAAACAAACAAAAAAAAAAAACAGATCCTGAATTTTAGAGTCTGGCTGTATCCTACCATTTTCAGAAAGTTCTAGGTTTTCATTAAACAAACAAACAGAAAACCCCTCTCTCCAACTGAAAAGATATAGACATCACAATGTAAATGAATGTGTTACTGCCCTATTAACCCAGCCTTGCAGAAAACTGTGCAGTCAAACAAGAGCAGCAGGAAAAGTGGGAATTTACCTCTGCCTGACCCCATTTTCTCAGTAAAATATGAATGCCAACTCCTAATTAGGACCATTTATGTGCTAATAACATTAAGCACAGACAATTTTTCCTTTTTTCTTTACATATAAAAAACATAGGAAATTACATGGAAAAAAGTTTGTTAATGCTAAAGTTAAGGATGCATCGCTGAAATCAGAGATAATGCAAAAGGTAAAGTTCCAGCAATATCTTTATATCAGCCACATTGCACACATGTAGTATTTATGATTCCTGTTTTTCTGGTTAAATGTGTAGCTTAGCATATTATGATTAGTTATCAAAAGTAAGTAATAAAGCATACAAGAAGGTGCAAATTAGCAGAGCTAGCTTTGCTGTTGGACCCTTAATTTTTGCATTCCCTGACTTTTGCAATCTAAGTGTGCAGATTTAATGTGCATTAACACAGTTTTTTTTGTATTTAAGGTGTATGTGTGTGTAAAATCTTTAGTTCTACAGTGCAAAAATCTAAGTTACTACTGAGATGGCAAAGTTAGTGCCAGTCCTGCAAACACTTAAGCATGTGAGTAAGTTGCAAGTTCACAGATGTGAGAAGTTGCTTGAATTCAGTGTAATTACTCGTGTCAAATTGGTCTACCCTTAAAAGTTAGTTGAAGTAACTAGGGCCTAGTCTACACTACATGGTTAGATCAACCTAAGCTGCCTTGCATCAACCTAGCTGTAGAAGTGTCTTCACTTAAATTTGGCGCCAGCTGACATAAGTGCCTCTCTATGCCGATTTAGTAACATCACCTCTCTGAGCAATGTAGAGTTACAGTCGATGTAATTAGGTCAACACTGTGTCAGTTGACTGTTACAGGCTTCCAGGAGCCATCCCACAATACCTGACACTGACAATACAATCGATACAAATGCTCCAGGTGAGGATGTGCACCACCAACGCAAGGAGCCAAGTGTGCGCACACGACAGATTTAATAACTACAATGGCTGTATGCTGATGTAAATTAGGCTGAAGCAATTTTGGCCTACGTGGGTAGGTGTGAAAAAACCTGACATAACTATGTCCACCTTACCCCTAGTGTAGACGCAGGGATGTTGACAGAAGAATGCTTTGTTGATGTAGCTGACTTCGAGAGGTGGTTTTCCTACACTGATGGAAAAGCCCCTTCTGTCATTGTAGGCTGCAGCTAGATTACAGGGGCCTGGTCTACACTGACGCCGGTGGTCGATGGAAGATACACAAGCTATGTTCTGTAGCTTGCACATCACCCATCGACTTACTTACCTTGCTGTACCGCGGCACCTTCACTGCGCTGCGTCGACTGGAGACGCCCTCCAGTTGATGCCACCTTACTCTTTTTTGGGGGGTAGATTAACTGCGTAAAACCAGAGAGCACTTCCAAGATCGATTGAACGGGTCTCCACAGCCTGCTCAGTCGATCCCACTGCATCAATCTGTGCAGCCGGGGCACTGTAGACATACCGGAGGTCATGCCGAGCCAGCATATCTATGCTGACATAGCTGTGCTGGTATAACCACTGTAGTGTAGACACAGCCTAAGTGTTTTCAGGATCCGAGCCTAAAACATACAAAAGTCAGAGAATGAAAAGCTAAGTTCTTGTTGCAACTTTAATCCATCCATTCAAAGACTGCACATTTTATGTGCATTAAGGCACACATTAAACTAAGTAGATTTTTTTTTAAGTACGTATGTGCCATGTAAGCAAACTGACTTTAATGGTAGTTGCAGGATTAAGCCCTATCTATATTTATATAGAAAACATTTCATAACATTTTCAGAAATAAATATTCTGGAAGCTTTGCAGCTGATGTAGAGATGGATAATCTTAAATAATAAATGTTCAAGGCTTTTTTTTTTTTTTTTTTTTTTTTTTTTAAGAAACTCCATTGTGCTGGTGAATTTTAAAAGTATTGGTTATACCTACCTTTCTGCTCCGCTGTGTTCACTTTAAAATGAACACTAGGCAATCCCTAAATGTAATACTATACCATATGGATACACTCAGCTGGGGCTTCCCCCCTTCCTCCTAAGGGGCTTTAAAGCAAATCTCTGAGATAAGAAATAACCCTTGTGGAAGGCCTATACACTGCCTGCCTGTTAGAGGCAATTCAGCCAGTGCAAAGCAAGAACATTATTGGACTCTCTAGATTCATCTAGCATTTCTGTTGCTCTTTCCCTGCGGCCCCCAATGGCTTAGAAAATGGCTTGTTGTTTTGATGTGTGTGTGAGTGGGAGAAGTGTCCCGTTTGTTGTGGGAGGGAATTTACTACCTAGCATCCGGGCCGGCTGAGGGTTGGCACCCCCTCCCCCCCTTTTGTTTTTTCCAGGTGGGATTTGGCGATGACCAGGAAGGAGCACTTGGCACTGAATGTCACCCTGAAGGTAAAATGAAAGACAAAAAGATGAACGCATGCTTGATTCCTTTAGCAGCAGCGACAAACACACACAGCGACTCCATCAATGCAGAGCCGTCCGTTCATGATCACGGCCCTGCGATTATCTATTATATAGAAAGTGTCTTTTTTTCCCCCCAAATGCATGCAAAGAAACGTGCACGTACCAGGTAATGAGCCCAGGGAAAACCTGGCACCTTCCCCCTTCTCCTGCCAAGTTATCATTGAGAAAACAGACAGGCAGAGTGACGTCCTGGGTCAGACTGAGTGCCGATCGACTCTACCAAGGAAACAGGGAGGCCCCCGCGTCCTCCGAGGACCCGCCGCTCCCTTTATCCCCCTCCCAACCCGCCTAGCCCGGTGCAGCGCCGCCGCTCGGATGGTCCCGGGGCCGCGGGGCAGCCGGCTGAACCCCTGGCAAGGGCATGGGGAGATGGCCTCGGCCTGCCTTGGCCAAGCATCCCCCCCTCGCCGGCTGAGGTCGCGGGAGCCCAGTTAAAGGAGGCGTGTGTAAAGATTTTGCAATGTCCCTGCATGGTGTTGTAGACTTTCCTAGCAAAGAAACCGGCTTCGGCTTCTTTAAAATCCCCGACGACTCACCTGATTAACCTGCCAGCGGTTCTGACTGACCAGGTAAACCGAGTCCGAACCTTATCCTCATGCACGTCTGCAGACTGACATTGCATCTGGCGCATGTTTTTGATTCGAGACGAGCAGCTGATAGAAGCTCTATTCCCCCCCCCCCACCTTCAGACCTTGTCTATTTCACTTGCTTAGAGTCAGTCCCTTAAAAAAATAAAAGAAGAATCACACCACAACAAAACCCAGGCCCCAGGGATGGTCGATCGTCAGCTCTTTGGCATTTTTAAGAAAAGGTTTTTTTTTTTTCCTGCTGACAGATCCAAATCCAGCAGGTTTTGTCCTGCTTCCCCCCCCCCCCTTTCCCCCTTCCCTTCTTTGCAAAGGATCAAGAGTGCTGTGAAAGTGACAAGGCTTAACGAGGACAGGGCTAGTGGAGAGGGTCCTTGGGGTAGCTTTTGCAAAAGGGGTAGGAGGACTTGACTCTGCGTGGTGGCCGCTGCTCCGTGTGTGTCTTCCTGCCTTCCTTAGCTCCCCTCCCGGGGAGCTCAGAAGTTCCGCGATCCCCGGCGCTTCCCAGCTCGCTGCTGCTTCCCCCGGGTTATCAAGAGCAGCCCTCATCGGCCCAAACGTTGCAGTGGTTCCCCCTAGATTGAGCTATGTGAGGCTCCTAAAGTGAGAACGACGTGCCCAGAGAGAGAAGCTTCCTTCTCCCCCTTCTCCCTCCCCTTCTTCTTTAAACATTTCCATGAGCGGTTCACAAGAGCCAACAGGCCTGGTGGAAACCCTGCATTTCATTGTGTCGGGGGAATTATTGTTGTTATTACTTATTATGTATGTATGCATTTATTTATTTATTTATTTCTGTCTGTGGTCTGGTTGCTTCAGTGATGTTGTGAATTTGCCACATGGGGCTGCTTGGCTAGGAAAGCACGTTTGCTCTGTTTGTGTTGTAGTACCAGAATCAGTGGACATGCAAGCTGACACATGGTGACATCTATACACACAAAGAAAGCAAGTAATTTGCAAACAAAATTAGGGGGCAATAGGAAAGTGTGGAGAGTGGGATGTAGTTCTCATCTTGATACCCCAGCTCCAATCTGGAGGGGTTTTAGAGAAGTGATCTCATGTTCCCCTCTAAATGTGACCTGCCTGACAGTTGTTGTTTGTTTTTTTAAACTGAACATTAATGCTATAAAAGATCAAGTGGTCTGAGGACATAGTTTGAAGTGCTGCAGGGGCAGTTCTCTGACTACTTGGTTTACTGTAGTTAAAACATTTTGCAGGCTACCAAACATCACGTAGGAGGAATGCATTTAGGAAATGACCAGAATAATGAAGGTGGCAAATAAAAATGAGTAGACTTTAAAAAGAAATGATAGGAAAGGAAGAGGATGGGGGTGAAGGAGATAGAATTGAGGGCCTTGATCCCTTTTATTGTGATTTTTAACCCCATCTGTGTCATTTTGATGTAGCTAAGGGGACTTTAACAAAACATAAAAATTGAGACGTACCACAGTCTGTGTGAGAGAAGGAAATGTTAATGCCCTTCAAATAAAAGACAGTGAAGAGATATGAACATAGCATCTTGGTTGTATAAGGGAAGTGCATGAGCTGTAGCAGGAAGTTAGTGGGAAAACAAGATTTTGGAACCTTCTATTTTCCTTGCCACTCTCTGCCCATTTTAAATGTGAAGAAGTGTAAAGCTTATTTGATACACTGCTTCTCAAATTCCAGTCTAAAATATGTCATACTCACTTTAACAAGATTGACTTTTAAAATGCTAATACTCACAGCATAACCCAAGTTAGATTGTACGTATGGACATTCAGCACTGTATTGCACGTCCACTGAAAACATCCAAGGGCTTGGAATCAAGAAATAATTTATATGGTTACATTTCTGTTCCCTGTATTTTAAAGTATCGGTGTAACAAGTGAATTTTCAAATGTATAAACTGGAATCTGACAGGTCTCCCTTAAGGGGACTTCACAGTTTAACATGTTCAAGAGGCAGAAGGAGGTAAACATGGCATTTGATGTGTTCAGTATCAAAATACAACAAATAAATCAATTACCTTAACTGTGTGCAATACTACATTTATTCTGCACTATTTTTCAGAAATTAAAAGGTCAGTCAGTACTAGAGTACTATATCCATATCTCGAACCTAGCACCACTTATTACTGCAACAGTATTACAATATGAAGTGATCTTAAAGATATTTCATCTTTCATTTTGAATCCTCAATTTGAATCAGCATTAGAATGTCAGTGCTGCAAGATAAGGTATAACAAACTAAGTAGACAGCTGAAGCGTTCCTGGTGAAGGTGTTGCTGAGAAAGATATCTTGGTCTGTTCTCTGTAACCTTGTTTACAGGGACATTTCAGTGGCAACCAGAATTTCAGCAAGAGGCTGCCTAGACTAATGTTTGTGTGTCTGAAATTGATCGTGAGTGTCTTTTTTTCACTATACACCTTATATATGCCTTAACAGCATAATCATGCTAAACTTTTCTGGAAGGTTATGGTGTTTTATACTAACAGGAAGACACATCTTTGCCCTAGTATACCAGAAGTAGTTATGCTGGCTTTTTAAATGTTGTCTATAACACACACACATAAAGATTTTGATTTATTAGATTACAAAGTCTCATAGGTTTTGACTGTATATTACAGCCCACCAAGTAAGTTTAAAGTAAAATATGAAAAGATAGCATTTATGCTGTGATTTACTGGATTTTAGATAGCTTGTTTTAAAATTGTATTTGGAAAATTATACAAATGTAGAGACTTGGTGTTAAATGCCAGCAGCCACATTAATGAAGAAAAACGCTGTTGAAATACTTTTGAATAATAAATAGGATATGTAATGGTCAACCACAAGATAAAATTTTTACACAGTGTTTTTATGGCTCTAAATTGGCTGCATTGTAAACCAAGCTTACTACTCTATTAAGTCATCATACTTTTCAATTATTTAACATTTCTAACCAGACAATCTAGTATGGTCTTCACTGTGCATATAAGAAAATTATATATAAGGTAGTAATTGTTTCTTGTTAATATATGAAGGCTTTGTTTTGGATCAGGACTAAATTTTAACTTATCAGGACAAATATTACAAAATATGCTCATAGAAAAAATGATATGGAAATAGTCCTAGTCCTATGAGATGGGGATAATTACTGCACTGAAATGTACCTAATACAATTTGAGATCCATTCACAAAGAAACCTTGACAGTATCTGCCTTCCAGGTACTGTGCATTTGGAAATACTATATCTCCATTTAAATGCAGATCTTCAGTTTTCTCCAGAGGGCAGTTGGTGAATCTTTCGATTGAACCACTGGTACTAGAAAAACTAACTGAAGATTTCCCCACGAACAAGAGACTCTTTCAAGTCTTCCTGTTTGAAATAATGATTAGAAAATTTTCTGATATTGCAGTTTTATATTGATTTTAAATACCTTTCAAAAGTCAAACTAAGGGAACAGTGCATTTTACTCAAACAAAGCAGTTTTATGTTTCCATCCTTATGTAGAAGCCTGAGGAGATATTATAACCATAAGAGTAAGTTCTTCGTTTTTACACTGGCATTGTGTTTGCATGCAAATTTCATCAAATGGAAAGGGCAGTTTTCCTCTGATTTTTGACCTAGATTCCTCTTGATTATTCCTATGCAATTAATACCTGGTTATTTCCCCCTGTGAAAATAGCAACTGTTGATGCTCTCTAGGTGTAGTTGCATGGGCAATGGGCATACACATGCAGTTAACTCCATCCCTCCTTGAAGACTTCATAATTAGAGCTGTGTGAAAAATGGTGCTCCACCAAATGGGAGATCATGCGAATATTGTCCTTGGTTTCGACCCATGTGGGTTTGCATCCCTTGTGTATGGGGTTCAGACAAATCCAACATCTCAAAGCCAAACCATGTTACAGCTGCTGAGTTTACTCCAATGTGCATGTTGAAAATGGGAATGTTGGATGGTTGCAATGATAAATTGGACCATGTTTGCTTGAAGCAGAGCCAGCCTTACTAGAACCCTTATCCAGATTCACTCACATGTAGGCCCATATTTACTAAAACTCAATGACCATTCATGATCATTAGGAATCAGTCCTACTCCCACTGAAGTTAATGGTGAAACTCTCATTGATTTCAATGGAAAAAGATCTGGCCCTTAACAAATGTTTCCACAAACATACTCAGACTTTAGAGTATCTAATGGAAACCAAAACTAGGTAAGTTTCTTATGCAAACATTTTTCAAGGCTTAATTAAATGTATCAGGCCTAGCTCTCCTTTTATTTAACACCAGTATCGCTCCTTTGGCATCAGTGGAGTTACTTCTGGTTGGCGAAGGTCTGAGTGAGAGGAGAATCAGGCCCAGAGTTTCACAGCATGTACACTTTTATTAGCATGTTGGCCAATGAAGATGCCCCTGTTCTGTGAACCAGTGGTAAGACTAGCTTGTTTGTGCGTTTTAAGATTGGCACTTATTTTACAAAAGCATTTTTCCTTTTTTAATATGTGGGCACAGTCCCTCATTAAAACCCAAATATTAAGGGAAAGGAAAATGGAGCTTTTTTCAAACAGCTTCTTCTTCTGATGGGGAATCTAGTAGCAGTTGCTTTGAAGCATGTGTAATTGATTATCATACATTTATTTTAAAAAGCAGACATAACAGGGAATCTAACATGATGTTTTTGAATAGATATCTGCTCCCCACAATGTTCTTGAGAAAAATGTAAGATTGCAGGCGTCATTTCATGCCCTGTATGTTTTTGAACATAAATCAAAGAAATTGTTGCAGAGTTATAGATGTTCATAGTGACTGTAGCTATAATAAACACATGCAGTATACATTTTCCAAGTTGTTTTGTATGGGTGAAAAGCTGAAGCTGGCATTTTGTACGAAGAATTCAACTTAATCACTGAAAATTTATTTCATAGTTAGTGTGGATTACCAGTGTAGCATAAAGTTATACACCTTGGCTTAAGTTCATCTGGTTTTGAAGCCGTGGTGAAAGCCGGGAAAGAATTTAAATTAGATTTAGATGCCTAGAATTATTTATCCAAAATGTCACAGTTACAGTGATGCCTCATGATGATAGTTGTATCTGTGTTATAAGTAGTATTATATCTATATTTTTATTAATGCTATTATTTTATTATTTATACATGGCTCAGAAGTGTGCTGGCGCGTTACAGAACAAGAAAAAGATCCTGAATAAAAAAATTGTACAATCTAAATTTTACGCACGACACAAAAAGTGAGGGTAATAAACAAAATGGAGATGACGAGGCACTGGAAAATGATGTAGGAAAGGATTATAACAAATTACACATTTACTCAGTTTAGGCATGTGCATATCTTGATGGTTCTATTAATTTTGATTAAATGTTTGTAGGTGAAAAGGCAGAAGTGAGTTTTTAGGAGAAGCACATGGTGACTTGGCTGAACACAAATTAGGAAGGTATTTCATGCATGGAAGAATATACAGAAAGTGAAGCAGAAGGAAGAAGAGGAAGGCAAAGATATAGATGCTGAGATTATATGGTGACGGGGGCAATATAAATACCTAGACCAATGACAGAAAAACCTACATGAATCTGATTCCACAGCCCTTATTGGGGCGAATCACTTATTGCCTGAATAAAAAGTATGATTGGTTTCTTGGTGCCTGGTCATGTGAACACTTACTATTGACTGTAGTTCTTACTACTTTGAGTGCTCACATTGTATTCAAAGGGACTACTGCTCTTGTGAGTAAAGTTATGTGTTTAAACAATATTATCAACCCAGCAATTAAAAAATCATGAGTATGGCCCCTAAAATCATGAGATTAGTTTACAAATAATGAGATATTTTTTGAAACAATCAAAGATCTTGATGGGGTGGTTTATTGGCATTCTCATTTCTGAGTGCAGCCTCCCCAACCTGTGAAGAACTCAGGCAGCTCAGGGCCTGGTCCACTCCCTGCTCCCCCTCCTCTTCTATGAATAATGTAATGAGCCACTCTGTTTGCTCCTCACCCAGCTCTTATCCTCCAAATATATGTTGGCTCTTACTGTCCTCCCTGAAAGCTTCACATCTCTCTGCTCCTTGCAGGAGGGGAGGGGGGCAGAGAGGGCAAGAGATCCCAGAGCTGCTGGAGAAAGGGTCTCTTCCTTCCTCCATCTCATTCCCTGCCTCACAGGGGCACTTCCTGAGAATGAGGTACAGTGGGACAGGGAGGGAGACAGCTGTGATGCAGAATGTACCATGCAATGTGATACACTTGAGAAGTCTGGGGGAAGATGGGCTTTTGCAGTCCCTGTGTGCTGGGTCATTGGTTCCATACTGGCTCAGTATGTGCTGTCATAGGGGGAAGGCTGAGGGAGGGGAATCTCTGGATCTGCATTTACACAGATGCAGTGGCTGGGAAACCTAACAGAGGAGGCATAAAGAGTAGATGCTAATCCTGATTAGATGTTCTGCAACTCTGTGACATTCCCCAGGTTTGTGGGGTGGATTTGGTCACACCCACCAATTTTAGAGTAGGACAGCTGCATAAATCCAGAGTACTGGACTCTGGAAGGTCAGTCTTTGTGGATAAGGACTTCTGCACATGCAGGATTTTGGGCAGTTATCTTGATTCACTGAAATCCTTATCCTCATAAATACTTTTATATATGTATGTATTTATTAAATTAGTGCCCATAGGTCCCAACTGACAAGAGGGCCCCATTGCACTGGGCACTGTCCATATGCATAAATTAGAGATGAATCCTGCCGTGAAGAGATCAGTCAAAATACATAGGATAGAGAAAGGGAGGGAGAAGGAGATATAGCATCGAAGGAGAATGCTGGGAGCTGAAGCAGAGAGATGGTGATTTGCCCAAGTCACAGGGGAAGACATTGGCAGAACCAGTAGTTGAACCAGGGCATCTGAGTTTCAGTCCATTGTCTTGCTTCCAAACATTATCCCCATTTCACAGATGGAGAAACTGAGGTATAGAGGCTCTACTCCCACTGAAGTCAATGGTAAAACTCCTTTTGACTTTAGTGATGCAGGATCAGGGAGGTAAAGTGATTTGTTTAAGGTCACAAAGCATGCCACCCAGCAGAGCCAGGTCTCCTGACTCCTGAGTTTTCCGTTTGTAGCATCACACTGACTCTTTTACTTCAGTGCAAAAGAGATTTCTCCCTCCAGCAGGAGACATTAACTCATTTCCCCAATAGAAACGCTCAAGGAGCTGACAAGCTTCTTTCCTCCTGCAGGAAACTCTGGGAAGGCACCCATTATCTGAGCACTTGTTGTTGTTGTTGTTGTTGAGGCTATATAAATTGGATATTAGTGATAGTCTCTTGATACAGACTATGTTTGTTACCAGTGTTCTTTGAGACGTGACCACTTTCTTAACCAATCAAATTTGAATAAAAAAATCTAAGGTGAATACAGTCTGAGTTTTTCCAAAGGGTCTGTGTACCTCTGAAAATCAGGCCAGTAATATACCCACATAACCACAAACCCCCATTTGACATGCAGGTGTGTACAATGTGCACTCTCTTGTACATCTATCAGATATACATATAATCTCAATTATTTTGCTGTTTGAATTCTTGAACATGGCCTTTTGCTGTACTGTCAGGTTTGGTTTCTGCCCGTTGGAACAAAGTTCAAAATATTAGAGAAATAACACAATATACTACTAGCTACTACAGTCGTGCCTAAAGGGGAAAAGGGTGCTGAATAATCTAAGTGATCATATACTATCTTGCAAATGTCTAGAACAAAATACACAATAACTATTGTTAACTGGGCTCCATAACTGTGTGTTTAAAAATTGACCATATTACATTTTCTTTTGATTTTTCTTGTTTGTGACCCAGGAAATAGAAAACTGACCCCTTTTTAAAAAAGTACCTTGCATGCTCTTCTGTGATATTCTGATTGCAATGTATGCATGTTCCAGTTACTATTCGGAACATTATCAAGGGCTAAATGTTACAGTAAAAAACGCACATGATTAATGATATAAAAAATAATTACCCACAAAGTGTGTTGATCAATTTGAGTTGCAGCTCCTTAACAGAGGAGTCCATATAGCTCCTGTGGAATGTTTCCAAATGTTGTTTTTCTGGTTTTATTTGTTTACTTGGACATAAGTAAGAAATTCAGACCCACATCAAGATTCTGAACTTTCTCCTTCCCAAAGTTATGTGGAGTGTTTTGGATCTGAAGTTTTGGTTAAATCTGCTCTCAATATAGTGGTCAGCTCTGCAATTTGGCTCTGAAACAGGATTCTGAATAGTTACAAAGGTTGGAGTTGTTGGAATTAGAGGATTTTATTCTAGTAGGAATATGCCAGAAAGTGTTACATAGGTCACTAGTGGGGGAAGAAAAAACCCAACAAATCTTTTGCTCTGTATCTGAAAGAAAGCTAAGAAAAGAGTGTGACTGATGTAAGATGGGGGTCAGAATGAATTTAGGACAAACACAGGATGTATACTGTACCTGCTATAACAGTTCCAACACACAAAGTGCCTTAGGGCACAACTAACATCTTATCATCTGCAAAGACTACAATCAAGACAAAGCAAAACGAACTTGGACAAATTCTACACTCTTTACTTAGTTTTGACTAACCCCCTTTGAAGTGAATGGGAGTTTTGCTTGTGTCAGCACTGATTAAGAAGTGCAGGGTTTCAGCTCATTGTTAATAAAAGTATCACAGTAAATACACAATTTTAAAAGTCCTCCTGGACATGCAGCAAGCCCACTTATTTTAATTGTGTGAAGTTGTCCAAGGTTGCTTTGCTCTCCAGAGCCTGGCACTAGCTTCAGTGAAATGTGATGCCATTGGTTTTCAGTAAAGGTTTCTTTCTGCAGGGCTGCAAACAGAGATCAGCTGCTACTGTGTATACACAACTAGGGAGCAAATCAACCAGCACATTTAAGCAGCCTCTTTAAGCCTGAGACTTTCCAAGATTTCTTCTTTACACAGGAAGTTTCCTTTCTATTGTCAGATTTAGCACTTTGCTCATGTAATCAGATCAGAGCTAGGATCATTGCTGCACAGTAGAAAGACTTCCTTAAGACATTTGTCCTTGAAACTGCACCAAACTCTTGGAAGAACCCAGAACCTGTAAGTATGTATAATTTAGGCAACAATAGCACAGTGCAAAGCTGCAATCAACCATTATACAATATCCGATTAGCAGTGCAGTAGGGATTTTTTTTTCCAGACGTTATGTTACATTCATTTTCAATTCGTTCTGAGGAAACAAATCAATTCGGGCTTCTGATACAGTGACTTTGCAGTAGATGAGCTAGTATTATGTTTGATTTAACTGTTTGTTGCTCTTCTGTATCTTGTGGGACAATTATTGTATCCAGCAAACAGTAGAGAACTTTTCTTATACTATTAGGCATTATAAATGTGTGGGGTATCCATCTTGTAAATAAGTTGTTTGTTTTTGTTTTTGGAAACCTCACCCCACAATGAACAATAAATAACAGAGCAAGTAGAATTAGTTCATGTAGTCCTTAAGAGCAATGAAACATATTAGTTTGCAGGCTTAATTTACTAGTAAAGGACATTCCACTGTTGTTTTGTCTTAATTGAATTCTACTCAGTGCTGTCTATTTTGTGTTTTACTATCTTGTATGTGTCTGTCTAAGTTACTTTGCTGGGACTGCAGTGTGGTTAGACCTCTATTTAAGCACTATTTATATTCCAGGCACATTCCTGGTGAAATAAGTGCTCAAGATTTAAAAGCTTAAAAAAGGATAGTTTTATTAGCCTTGAAAGCTTGAAACGGCACAACATGGATGAATGTCAGATGTAGACCATAGAACCTAAGTCTCCCATGCACTAAGTCAGATCTCAACACGTCCACTCTTGCAAGTACAACTAATAAAAGCCTTGAGCTCCCTTTCTATAAATTTTTAATATGCAACAATACTTATGTTTATAAGATTAATTTCTCCCAGGTTAGTCTGATTGATAGCTGGATTGTGGTGTCTTAAGAGCTTTCTCCATGAAACCCACAGAAGAGCTGCATTCCATTTAACTAGTGAATGTAAAAACTGGTAACCATGGATTCAGCCACCACTAACTGCCGAGTGCAATGACTTGTTGTAAACAATACAAATGAGCCAGGATAGCAAAATCAACCAGACATGAAATGATTTTAATAGAAATTACGGTAAAGGTCATGTGATACTGTATCCACTTGTATTCAGTATTAAAGGGAAAGTATTTCAATTTTTCAGGTTCAATTTAAACTGTATATCTCCACCAGCTTCACTGTTGCACTAGATCCACTGAAGGAAAAAAAACATCCTCAGGAAATGTTTCAGTTTAATGACCTATTATGACTTAGGCTATGATAGTGAAAACACCTGTGCACATGGTTAACTCATGTGAGTAGTCCCATAAACTAAAAATCAGTGTGACCACTCATGCTTACAATTAAGTATATGCAGAAGTAGTTGTAGGATCAGGCCCTTGGTGGGTAAATTTTATTATACAAAAGATCTTTGTAATTTAAAGAAACAGTCAACCAATGCTGAAATTAAATTGAGAAATAGAAGTTTTAGCATTTTGACAAGAAGGATAATAGGTTATATCTGTCACGTAGGTTTTAAGTGTTATGACTTTCATTTCTCATTTGCCATTCCCCAATCCCTGGTCTTAATTTATAGCCTCTGTCTTTTGGAGAACCGATAAACCCTCATGTCAGCTAGTATAATACAGCATGATGATAGGCACATGCAGATCCTGTGAGCAGTGTGTCGTATCTCAAGATTTTCCATCCCACCATATCTTTCTGACTCCTGACTGTCATATGGCTCATCACTCACGAATTCTAACCATAACCAAATCACTTTCCATGTGCGTATACGTATACATATGTATGTCTGTATTACCACTTTCCCCCTTCCAATCAAGCCCTCCTCAAAGCCTACTACATTCAGCTATTATTCCTCCATTCATCTATTCTTGGGTGCTTCCCCTTTGCCACTCCTGTGCTAGCCAAGTAGAATTTGTAAAACAGAACATCATAATTAGTAATAATTACAAACAAAAATACCCAAGAAGTTTGTAATATAACAATTCCAATGATTGTAAATCTAAGTCCACAACTCCCACATCCTAAAAAACCTCTCCTACAAACTTTAACCCTCTCCTTTTGTTTTTGTCACCCCTCTATCAACTCCCTGTGGTTTCTTGTATTTACTCATTATATCATAATGTTATCCAGATCAATTGAACTGTAAGTTCCTTGGGCAGGGAACTTGACTTATTTCTATGACTATAAAGTGCCACACACAGCTATGTCATATCAGTAATGATAATATATAGAGATTTCAGTCAGGAAGTGTTGTGTATTATTTATCTTCACCCTATTAGAATTGATCAGCATATGTCAGGCATACAGGGTTCCAATTAAAAAGTATATAGCTAGATAAAGGGACAGATACTGTTTGATTTACTCTTGTGAGTAGTTCCAAAGACATCAGTGGGATTCCTTGTGTGAGTAAGGATAGTAGGATTTAGCCCACATGTAACAATTACAGGCCATTCACTACATATTGGCACTGTTAGTCTGACTTCTATTGAAAAGAAGTGCATTTGAAAAGCAAGTAAAAGGAGAGCTCTCTGATTAGACAGTTATGTCAGAAATAACGACGAGAGTCCTGTAGCACTTTAAAGTCTAACAAATTTAATTTTTGTAGGCATAAGCTTTCGTGGGCTGCAACCCACTTCGTCAGATGCAAGAAATAGAAATCAAATGGTAGGTATATATTTACATCCAAGTTTAAGGAACAACAATGGGGAATATATGTATATATATATATATATACACATACACACACCTGCCATTTGATTTCTATTTCTTGCATCTGACGAAGTGGGTTGCAGCCCATGAAAGCTTATGCCTACAAAAATTAAATTTGTTAGACTTTAAAGTGCTACAGGACTCTCGTTGTTTTTGCTATATACAGACTAACACGGCTACCCCTCTGGAACTATGTCAGAAATGTCTGTCAAATAAAACAAAGACCTTTGTCATTGTTTGAGTAGTGTAAGTGTTAAGAAGATTTCAGTAGTGCACAGAAAAGAGGGAAAAATATGATTTCTGGGACAGAATAGGATCTTAAAAATGTGCAAATCAGACCCTAACGTATCCCCTCAAAAAGAATGACTTGACTTAACATTGAAGATACCATAAAACTTTTCATACATAGTCTGATGGAGATCCAGAATTAAATTAAAATGTTAGGAGAAAAATCAGACCAATTTCCAAATAAATTATAAAACGGTACTGGCCCCGCAAAGTGTGTTAATTATTGAATAAAAAACAGGAAAAATATTCATATTATTGGGATGGCAGAAGCAGGGATCTTTTGAATGTATCAGAGGTCTCAGCCTAGAAGAGAACAAAAAATTCAGGATCAGACACATGCAATATGGCTTCGGGGACCCTGTCAACATGGGGTGAGTAGTAGATTTCCTTTGTTTCAACTGGGCATCTTTACTGACACACCAGTTTTTCTCTGTCTGATGTATTTTGAGTAAGATATTGGATTTACGACCTAAAACTTTAAGAAGTTAGATAATGGGATGACAGAGCACTTTTTCCAACTGGCAGAATTGGAAAGTGAGTTTTCCTGTCACTGGTCTAGGATTCAGATGCTATAGTGATGGGCACCATTTAAGAACCTACACAGAAAGAGAAGTCTATTTACCAGAAAACCTCTGCATACTTGAAACTGAGACACAGACACATAACACTTAGTGAAGAGTCAGGGCACACAAGTTTTTTTTTTCAAATTGTATAACACAAGATAGAGAACATTTTAAGACACAGTGAAAGTAATCAATGATTACCATTAAGTATTAATAATTAATAATATAGTTGATGGCAGCATTGCCTCTTGTAAACATACCTAAAGCTGATCAGCAATAAGAAAAAGAAACACATCTGTTGGGATTGGAACTCCAACTGGTTTTAACTAAACTTTTTCTACTTTTTCAGTGTCTTGGATACCTACAAGATTGGCACTTAAGAGAAATGTTTGTTTTGAGGTTTTTTTGGTTTTTTTTTTTTCTTGTGAAAATACCAGACAGACAGTCCTGGTAACTAAATTCTCGATCATATTAGTGGAAGCCTCCTTCAAATGAGTCAAAACTGGGTTGGAGGTACCACCTGTAGGGATGAGAGGGTGACTCAGTATCCAAGCTCACTCAATACTTGGCCTGTTCTGTTGATGCTGCCAACAAGCGTAAAAAAGGTGTTTGTGTCTTTTGTTAAGTGGGTGCCTGACTACGAGGGACTGGGCTGAAGCCACAAATTCATTTCATGTGGCCCACTGAGGAGCCATCACCAAATATCTGGTTATCAAATATTTAAGAACGTTGCTATTTAGATTCCTATACATTTTTTGAATATTAACAGTATTTAAAGCAATACAGTATTTATAGAGTTGATTACTAATGTGGTTTTACAACACAAGTGGTATGGATAACACAGCAGCAGTATCCAGCTGAAATCAGTGGAAGGCTCCTATTGACTTCAGTGGGCAATGAATTGGGCCAATAATGATTTTCATTGTCTTTTTCTTTTTCCTTTTCAAATTTACTTCTTTTCAGGGGTCATCAAAGGTGTTGTTATGTTCTCCAGAACAACAAAATTGTCTTGTGGTCGAGAAACAGAGTGATAATTTTAATCCAATTGATTCAGATTAACTTCCTGTGATTTGAGCACGTGTTTGATTATGCTGAAATATTCTTCCATTCTTTGTCTGTGCCAGATGGGATTGTGTGTGTAATTTAGCTTTAACAGTGCCAGGCTTTCACTGACCATCAGGATTCTGCATGCACACAGTTTCTTTTTCCGGGTAAAACTTTAGTGTTTTGTAGTTGAAACTGGGCTGCTGAATCTGTTTAGTCTTATGCTAAGAATTTCAGAAGTGACTCGTGATTTTGGGCACCTTTGTTATCAGGAGCCTAACTTGAGGCCCCTTTAAAGGGGCCTGATTTTTCTGAGGATGGGTGCTCAGGACTTTTTGAGAATCAGCCCCCTTTAAGAGGTCTTAAACTGCGGACTCAAATCACTAGTTATTTTTGAAGATCTTTGGTCTTAAGCTTTTCCAGGTCTGTAGCAGGATGATGACTTGGCTTGTAATGGTGTTTTGTGAAGACAAGAGATGAAACAATGGCTCATTAGTAGCTGAGTAGGTGATCCTGTGTCATCACTAATTTTTAGCTGTACTTGAGCTATTTCATGTATTCTAGCAATATCTACTATTTTATTTAAATCCAGCTCATTTCCTTGCGTTATCAGCCTTCCATGTATTTTTGGTCAAATAGTCCCAGATACTATCCAGTCCCAAACTGATGCCTCCTTAACAGTAAACAGTTTTCAGCTAATAGCTTTACTGCTCTATGGGTTCACTTGGACCTTCTACTTTATAATACATTTTATAGCTTATGGAGTGTCATATTTATCAAATCTATTGTAATATGGCTTCAGTTCTTTCTTTCTCTTCAACTGATATTTTTACCCAAAATGTATAAATGTATCTACTTTTCTCTCCAGTCCAGATTAACAGATAACAGCCTCCCCCCCTCCCCCCATCTCTGGATTTCAGGTCCTCAAAAATGAATTTTTCCCACTCCTCATGAAGGTTTCCTGCTTTTCATCTTGAGTAGCTGAACTGCCTTGACATTTTTTCCTTAGATTGGATTTACACGTCCAGAATTTTTTATAACATAAGATGTTATTGTTTACTGCCATGGGTATAATCTTGCGAGAGACAGCCCTGAACCTAAGAAATGATTCCATTATTATTTATTATTTGTACTGGGGTAGTGCCAAATGGCTTAGAAGTTATACAAACAAATAGTAAGAGATAATCTTTGCACCCAAGAACTTGCAGTTTTACAAGATTCCAGCTAGAGAGATTCTCAGGTAGTGAACACACTTTACTTGTAATAGCAGCTACTAAAAAGAGTTGCATCACAAATAACACACCATTTCTTCCAACTTCCAACTGCATATATTTAGTTAGACAAAACTTGTAAGATGGTCTATAATAGCACCAGCTGGTGACTTCTGGTTGTATTACATATGTAGTTCTAAAACAACTGTTATATATGGATCAGTCAGTTTGTGATAGCATATGTATTGTAAACTAGCCTGTAGAAATTAATTCAATAATTTCCTCTTTTCTTATGGGTTAATTGTGGTATTGTAAGACTATGAAAATTGATGCATAAGTCAAAAGAAATATTTCAGTTTTGGTTATTTTAATGGAACTAAACTATGGTATTTCAAGGACAAACAATCTTGTAAAGTCCATCAGTGTAGTGCATTATATGGGACACTCATTTTCAGAATGGATTTTCCAAATCACCCCTTTTGTCGGTGAAACACATGCTACAATTAACCAAATATGTTTAGACTTTTGTTGCAGAAAGTCTTATTTCTGGTTTTCCCTGAAGATGTTGAAAGTCTACATTCAGTGGAACAGATTAGATGGAATGACATAAGTTGCATTAAAAAACCAATTGCTGGCCAAGAGCAGCAGAAATCTGGTCATTGCTTTTACAATGTCAAACTAATGGTTAATGTATGTATGGTTAATGTAGATGTTCTGCCTTGGTGGCTGCCAGAACATTTACTGCTGCATGTTTGCTAAACCCTATATACAGCACCTCTGTTCATTGGGTTACTCATTGAGCTTTTAATAGTCCACTTAATTTTAGTTAAGGTTCAGTTTAGTAACTCTAGAAATTAGTGGAAAATATTGCCAGCATTAAACTGGTAAACTGTATTACACATAATATGGCATAGACACAGTATCTTAGGAGGTAAAAAATAAAAGATCAATTCTTATGGATCCTATAGTCACAAGCTTTTAACAATAAATTACGGAAACTTTGTAATTATTGTGGGTAATCTTGCAGAAAATTAAATCTTGAGTTTGCATGTGTGAGGAAGTTTGGTCTCCTTTGCTCACCATAGCTTTGTAGTGTAAAAGCAGCTCTCTGTAGTGTGGGCTCCTTGGTTACCTGTCAGGCTTTGTGTTTCACTTCACTGCAGGTAAAATGCTGTTTCTAAGACTGGCTAAATCCCTGGCAAAAGCAAGAGGTCTTATTTTCAAGGCATGTTTCTGAGACCTGTAGTTCTTACTTTCTCTGTCTCTTTGAAAGTGGCTTTAGAACCTGCTGAAGTTAACAAGGTAAGAGGGAAAGTCTCTGTTGTTTGACTCTTTTCAGATATTTTTTATTGGTAGTTTCATGGTTTAAGACTCCTGGTGGAATACAAATAAAGACCACAGGCAAGATCTTTTTGTCCTGCTTAAATAAGGGCTAGTTTAACTGCAGAGGGACCAGTTATTACCCTACAGATTAGAACACCAGGGACTATAAATATAATTAGGAACCGGTAAAAAGACAAGGGTACAGTATGGCAAAAACAAAAAGCAGCAAGAAGTTTTTCCTTTAATTTTATCAAGTGAATGTTTTAAAGTGCTCATGAAAGATGTCTGTCTGATATCCCTGAAGAATAATTTACCTACAGGATGGGCATTACAAGGAGATTTGCGGTTCAAACATCCTCATATAATCCATTATGGCCTTGTCTACCCTAGGGTTTTTCAGACCCATTAATCCCAAAAAGGTGCAGCCCCGTTGTGGGAGAGGCATACCTAAATTTGGCAGGGTTTAGGTTTGCTCATTCCAACCTGGTTTGGCATAAAATACTTAGGTTGTTACCAAAACCCAAAGGGAAGATATCAAGGAATTAAAAAATCTCATTAGAAATAAATATTCTTAACAGCAGAAGAAAATATATGTTAGCAGTAAGGGGTACTCCAGACTTGCCAAGGAGTGAGGTAGTCTTTCTCACAATAGCAGATGCAACTCTGTTTCAGACAACTGAAAACAGAATTCACTTGGGAAGAGCTAGCTGCATAGTCCTCAAATCAAAGCCTTGCAAATGCCATAGATAGTCTTCAGATCCTTCTATTTTAAAAATTTGCCCTATTACTTTATATGATTTCAGCATAGCAATTGAGATGTCTGTAGTGATTTTCTTAACTACTGAAAGTATTTGCTTTGACTAACAAGGAGAGAATGTGTTTTAGTTGTTAGATCAGGGAACAGGGAGTCAAGACTCTTGGACACTAATCATAAAATAGATCTGTAAAATAGGGATAATAATACATATCTACCTTGTAGGAGTATTGTGCAGTTTAATTAATGTTTGTAAAGTGCTTTGAGCTTCTTGAATGAAAGGTGTTATAGGCCTACAAAGTATTTCTCACTGATAGAAGGCTGTATTTAGGCTCCCATTTTAATCACTTTTATTTATAACAAAACCTTGAGTATCAGTTCAAACATGGTTGGCTACCATAAATGATGTGATAATGAGAATGGAGTATAGGTCACAAGCCTGCAAATATGTGTGAGGAGATGGTGAGCTTAATCTACCAGGTGAAAGAAAGGTTAGTATACCAACTGCATGAACACTTCAAAGCATGTAGATAGTTTGCTGCACTAACTTAATTATCTGTGCTATAGATATGTTTGACAAACATATCTATAGCCCAGATACTATTACTTCACAGTGGGAGATAGCAGAATGCTTCTAGTTGGTTGGCAGTTTACTGAATCCTTCCTTCTGTTTCTCTGCATTACTCTTTTCAAGGACTTTTTCCCCTTCCCTTAATCCATTTGATGAATGGAAACTTATTCCTTTCTTGGTAATGGCATAAAATATTTTATGAAAGGCAGTGTGCAGCCAGATAGGATTGGTTTAAATGATTCTTAACTGAGGCTGATAAGAATTCATCTTCTTTTAATCCATTGTTAACTGAGCACCTAAATAAAAGCTGACTTCCCCCCCTAACCCCTTCATTTCTTGCACTGAATTGTGTTTTGGAGTCAGTTTTGTTTCTCCATGAATGAGTGCCTCTGATCCTTGTATAATGGTATGGTGTCATTTCGAACATCTGAATGTTGTTGGCTTTTCTGCAAATGGTGTGATCTGAAATGTAAAGAGGGAGGATTACCGACACCACTCATCGCACCAAAATTGAATGAAGTGCCCTGTTCTATGATACCAAAACGTGGCCTGCTGTTGGCAAGCTGCGGGCTTTGATAGGTAGAGACTGTGGGGAACTTTTCAGCTTTTTCTCCTTTCCTCTTCTGTAAGGTCTGTTACACAGGAAGGAACCGTTTTTAAATATGGTTATTTTAATACTGATCCTCTGAGGTTGGCAGGTAGATGGGGAAAGAGAGAAAAGCTCATGACAACATGCTAAAAAAGGCCAAAATGTTTTATATAAATAAAAATGAAGTAAAATAAAAATAAAACAAATGAAATGATTTTGGACACAAGGGGAATCCATTTTAGAAAGGCTCTTAACTCCACTATTAGATTACCCATTATGGAAATAGTGAAAAGCATTAGCAAAAAGAGGCACTGCTAGTGCCCCCTTTATTCAGTGAATTCATTTGAGTTAACTCAGTAGCCAACACTCCTAACCAGAGGTAGTCACAGGTAAGATCTAGATGATTTTTTTGCCGCTGTACAACAATGCCTTGGTTACAAACATAGACACAGAGGTTGGATATGTACTTTTTTTTTGTATGTACAAAGACTTTATATATTGGTTATCTCTGCTGTGTCAATTGCTCATGTATATTGATTAATACTGAATTTTGTTATTCAACGAAGACTCAAAATCCAGAGACACAGGCCAAATTCTGATCTGTTACAGTGGTGTAAATCTGGGCTAACTACATTGCCTTTAGTGGATTTTCTCCAGATTTTCATGGGTGTATCTGAGACCAGAACTTGGCCAATGATTTTGATCTGAAGATGCAGTTGATAGGCATGTTTTACTCATATGTTCTTTACTAAATCTAGTGCTTGACAGTTCTTAAAAAAAGCTTAAAAAACTTTTAGTTTATCTAAGTTTTTATTTTGGGGTGTTTTTTTTTCAGATTGAGTTTCATAAAGAAATTATTATATTTTATTTCCTACAAGCTTTGGCTATTTCTTTGGGGGGAAAGTACTGACCTGTCCCTATTTCTAATAAAACATTTATGGTTTTCTCTTTGCCTCCTCGCTGATAGTGCAGGCATTTTTATTTTGTGTGGATGGTCAGGGAAATTCTATTTATTTCTTCTGTAGAGAAGATATTTGAAAAGTGTTTGGAAAGAGGAAAGTAAATCAAATGGATAGGCCTGATTATCCTCTCATACTTGTGTAACTGAAGGGAAGATTGTGTCCTATGTATACATATACATATATTTGTCTATGTGTGTAATGTTACATGGAACAAAATAAGTGCATTGTGATCTATTAAAGCAAGAGATATTTGGAACAAGTAATAAAAGCAGTCGATGAATGGCAAATTATGAGGGCAAACATTGCCCTTTGGTGCACATGTGCATCTCTCTTTTGCCAGGTAATAGAAGATATGCATACATGTAAAGGAAGCCATGTGGCCCAATGGATAGGGCACAGGACTGGGAGTTAGGAGATGTGGTTCCACTGCTGGTTCTGCCACTGATCATTTGTAAAGTGCTTTGAGATCTTTGGAAGAAAAGCATTATAAAAGAGTTAAGTATTATTAAGTCCACTTTAATTAGACAGTTGGCATTTATTTATTTATTTATTTATTTTATTTTCTGGTCTGTGCTTTGTGTTAAGAGTGTGAAACTGCTAGGAAAGCCCTTTGTGCTTTAGTACTGGCATTTTCCTTTGGCATCTTTTTTCTTGCTGTCTCCCATGCTACTGAAAGTTAAAAGACCTGGCATTTATTTTCACAGAGTAAAGTTACATAAATAACAAGAATATTGTAATAGATCATCACTAACATGAACAAATAATTTTTATGGATACCTTAAAATACCTCTGAAATAACTCTAATCCTTCCAATATTACAATGCAGATGTGACAGGAACACACACTCTTCCCCGTTAGTATTCATTTGCCTGGGACTGCTCCTGTATACTGGAACAGATCCGTCCCAGTCCCTTTCCAGACCAAGGCTTCTTCAGTGCCAAACAGACAGGACTTCATGGAGGTGACAGAAAACTAACGGATAGCTCCAAAGTTCCATCCGCCACAGATCTGAGCAGCAATTCCTTACTGTGTCACCCCACATGGCACAGAAAAGCATAATTTCCAGGGAGTTCTATAAATACAAGCTAAGATCTCTGATAGCTGATCACTATCTGGAAGGAATAATATGTGCAGTGTATTGTAAGAAATTACAGGCTCTCTGGAAAGCTCACAACATGATCTCTTTCTGCATAGATTTCTCTTCTGTTCTTCTGTATGAATCTTATGCTCCTCACATGTCTCCTTGTTTCCTACAATATGGTCAATGGTCAATGCAGTTTTTTCAAACACCTTCCTAGTAGTCCGTTTGCCTCTCATTCCTTCCTTAAATGTCAACCTCACATCAGAGGATAGGCTTAGAAAGCAGTGTGCACATTCATTGCTTCCCCATCATCATTCCCCCTTTTCCTGTAGCTTGGTTTTCTTCAGCTGTGTACCATAATTTTGAAAACTGATTTTCTAGTGCACCCAGGACTCAAACAAATACCCACAAAGCTATTTCTGCTTTTTTACCTATTGGGCATCTGCTGTAGAGAGAACATAAACACATAACAATAATTACCTGACCTTATCCCTATTCTGCTCTCTATTCCTGGCTCAACATTTTATAAATTCACCAGAATTCCACCTGTTGGTTGGTTTGTTTTGGGTTTTTTTGTGCTTAATCCTCTCTTTGGCAAGTCCAGCTATGCACTTGATGAAGCCAGGATTGTGCCAAAATCTGCTGGGTCAGAACGTGAATGAAAAAAGATCCTTTCCTAATGCACTAAAAAGGGGACTGGATATTGTTCTGGTTCTGACTTGCAGAAGACGACCATTCTCCTTTTAGAATTGCTTAGGAATGGTGAATGTGTAGGTTACTGAGTCACTGAATGTTATAGTCTCCTGAAATAGCATGATTTCAGCTACTCCATTTTTGAAGGAGGCAATCCATCTCAGTGGTTGTGTAGCTCCTCTTAAATGCTATTTGACTAATTTGAAAAGAAATCTTGCCTTGCCCAGAGTTTCTAGAAAGTCCATAAGCACTTGATGCATGATGGAGTCTTTCTTTCTCAGGCGTCTGCTTTCTTTTCCTAGCTGAATTCTCCAGCAAGTTTTTTTTTTTCTTCAGTATGAAGAGGCAAGCAATATATTTCATATGCCATCAAACTTTGTAAAGAATCTTACCACTGACAATCTCACAGCTGATGAGGAATAGGCCAAGCCTTGCTCGGAAAGTGACACTAAGCACAAGAGTATGTACTCCATTGGGACTGACCATGTATTTTCCTCCAGATTCCTTCCTTCTTGAAGGAAATATGCTAACACCTCCTAACTACATGCCTAACAGATGATGGCAGTAACCAATTTCCACTGCAAAGCCCCTTGGCCACAAAGCATCTAAAAGAATTCTGGAATTGGACAAGTTCATTCTTTGCTGCTGGGCTCGCCATGATCTCAATCAAGAGCAGTGGAAATGAAAGACTAAGCAATTTGCTTAGCAGCTTTGAGAACCTTTTTGGCCCTGAAAGAAATATGCAGGCACAAACATTGGAGAATATAAAACCCTTGATACTTAGTGAAAGGTTTAAAAGGTATTCAGTGTGTTGTGGATGTTCTGCACCTATGAAAACCATGTCCTTAATTTCTGACCATTGATTGCTTGAACAGCTACTAAAAGAGCACCCTTCAAAATATGCAGAATGACCTCCAGCTGAGACAAGCTTAATATAGCTCCTGCTGGCTCAGCCAGGTGGAACCTTTCCTTTTGGCTCACCCGATTTGCTTCCTACAGACCATGAACGTCCCTGGGACTTGGCTGTGGCAATGTGTGGGGACACATGGCCAATACTGAAACAGGATGGGACACTCTACTAATTGGTGAAGTCTAGTCTAGTGTGTGGCCACAAGCTGTCAGATACAACAGATTCCTCAGGTGCTTACAGTGGGTGGCCAAATTTGCTCTATAAAAATAGTTTAAGGAATATAATGTGCTTTGTGATATCCTCTTTTTAAAACACCAACCAGGCTTCTGCCATGAACCCCTGAAATAAATTGCAACACTACTGCAGGGGGAAGAATCCCCACACAAGTTCCCTGATAGATTTTTATCAGCTCCTGAAATGCCATACATTGGAGAGTAACAGTAGCTTGTGAAAAATATGATTGGCGCTTGTGTGACTTCCAGGATCTCCCATACATATGGGATACGAAAAGATACTTGCAGAACCAGCAGGTTTCATGCACATTTTGTCAGAAACACCTACCAAAATATAGCATGGTATCACATCTCCCGAAGCAGAGAACAGATGGAAATATCTTCCTATACATTGACTTGTGTTACTCTGATGAAAGGCATTGTTTCTCTCCTGCTGTTGAGCCAGCTAGCCCCCAGCAGCTGACAACAATCTCAATCTACAGGGCGTTACCAAATGAAGTTCAAGTGACCACATGTTTAAAGTTAAATTTATTGGCTGTTACAACCTGCACCAACAACAGCTTGAACTCACTGGTTGACGCTCATCCCTAGAGTAACACAACTGAAGTCAATGGTGGTATGGCAGGTTGAATTCAGTCCACTGAGTTTATCAATGGGAAAGTGAGAATTCATTTTCCAAGTGAGAACTCAAGGCCCTAGTGTCAGTGCTGGCTTTGGACTATCTATTTTTACTTTTTTACTCCACATTTATTAGCTACTTTACTTCACTCTCTGATGTGATGGTGTCTACTGGCCCTCCAGAAACTAATCCCAATAAACAAGACCCAGAGTTCTACTCCAAATAATGAGATCCCTACATGGATATGAAATTTGTATCAGCATCTGATACACAATTTGCAAACATGGTCAGTGGATAGCTGAATCCATGGATGTGGATATCTGCAGATTTGCAGGGCTCTACAAATTATGCAAGACCAAAAGTTGTACACTCTGGTAAAAGAAGAAGCTACATAGTAGGTGCTGCAAGATATTACAGTGCACAAGTCTGTTTTTAACCACAACAAATACAGTTTGTAAACTCAGATTGCCAATGAAATCCTGATAACTAAAACCATACAAGTTTGCCAGCAGCAACTGAAAAGCAGATTGCATATGGTCCCTTTTCCTGATCGGGGTGTTTGACTGCAAGAGCGTGCAATTGCCTGATTGGAAAGATGCATAGGAAACTGAGCTCAAACGAGAGTCGATGTAATCATTAACTGACTCACTTTCTAGATGTGACAAATGATGAATCAGCATAAACTTGCCTGGAGCTTTCTTCAGGACAATACCCACAGGGGAAACCCTCATACGCTCAAGTGGAGCGTTATCAAACAGGCCAACTTTTCTCTCCAAGTGCCAGTTCTTTTCTATCTTGCCTCTCACCACCTGAGGACATATAACTGCTGATCTCAGCTTCCTCTCCAACATTTCATCTTGGGGCCTGAGTACAGCATGGCAAACCCTCCACAAAACCTTTACACAGCAATTGTGTGTGGTTTCTTTAACTTGTCAGCATATTTTCACAACCAGGAAAACATTTTATCTACTCTCACTGGAATTTCTGGTCTTTGCAGGCCCCTTTAATCAACCCTTGGCTTTTTCCACCGTCTTGCTTTGATTTAGATGACTGCTTGAAGCACCTGGTAATGGCCTGGAGCATTCATGCCTAAATTTGCAGTTTCCATACCATTCACAGTCAAACCGTTAGTAAACAGCCTTCTGGAGCACCTGCTGCATTATTTGGGCTTGGTGTCTGCTCTCTGTTTGCTGATGAAAGCATCTTGTACAATGCTGTCTTTCTGTACGCCATCCCAGTCTGTCCTATCCTCTATCTAAATTGCTCACTGTATCTCAATCACATGTTGGCCTTAAATATAACATTTGTCTTCTTGATCTTCTCCAGATACTTGAATAATGAGCAAGATTTTTCCAGGACATTAGGTAATGTGTGGTACAACTATATTCTAATAATCTATCTCTTATATTTTTCATCAGTAGATTGCTAAGCACTTTACAAAGGAGGTCAGTATCTTTATTCCCAGTTTTATGTATAGAGAAACTGAGGCACAGAGTGGGGAAGTAACTTTCCAAGGTGACCCTCTAGGCCAGTGACAGAGCTAGGAATAGAACCTAGATCTCCTGAGATGCCGTTCACTACTCTATCCACTAGACAATGTTGCCTCTAAATAGATGTACAGAGAAAGAAAGAAGAAAAAAAAAATCCTAGAAGCCTATAGAATATCCCTGGCCTCCCTTCCCCCAGGTAATGATAGCTCACATCAAACCTGAAGTCTACCGGTGACCATCTTCACTGCTTTTGGGATTCTTTTGTGCCAGTCTCCTATATGTATCTTTTATATCTTTTACAGTTTCTTGCATAAGCAAGAATATATTATTGAGCCGTATACACTGTATTTTCTCATTCATATCACTTGGCAACCATAATGGGCTAACTATGCACAAGACTTCACAGGCAACATGATTCAACAGGGCAAGTGGAACTGTGCCCCTCATTTTCTTTCTCTGATGCATTGGCTTTCCCAGAACACTGTGCTATGCGTACAGCATCAATGACATGGGATTGCTCTCTCTAAAACAATCATTTATTTTCTGCTCTTAACAGTTACTGAAGAAGCATAAGCATTGGGTTTTTCTATTTATGCCTACGTTACCTGCCAGTCTCATTATCAGAAGGGTCATGCTTTTTCTCATCAAGTTTTATTCCTTATTTCAGTCATATCATGCTCTTCTCCTACCTTCTGTGTTGATGGAAGTGCCTTTAATGCAATGTAGGACTACCCTCAGTAGCTACATAATATCTTCCCACCTTCTTGTGCTGCAGAGGATGTGCTCCTCTACAGTAGAGGCATCTGCTCTCATAAGACAAGGTAGCATCCACCACGCTGTTTGATTTCTCTCACTGTTATCTGCTGGTATTCTCAAAATAACCTTAATTCATATTGTTGAAAAAGAACATGTAGTCCACTTCCACAGTGGGATTGTCCTCTACGTTGATCTCTTACATGTTACATAGACATTCCTTTGGAACACCTTGTGGCCTGGGCCTGATAACTACATAGTTTCTCATCCTGTTTTTGACACTGACTCCTACAGTGGCTTTGGGGGTTTGTTTCCCTGTCTATAGAATGGGGATGATATTTACCTACCTACCTATGTCACAAGGATATTGTGAGGATTAATTAACATTTAAGGTGTTTAAATCTTAAATAGAATTGTCCTATATCTGTTGTATATGTTTCTGGTTGTTTAGTTTCAGAAAATTACTCTGTTTCACTACCCTTAATCTCTTTAGCCAGTTCCTCATCCTTATTTGTTATTACTTCTCATGTGTATAGGTCTGAAGGAGAGAATAAACTTCATTACTTCTTGTCCCACTCAAGCTCCCTTCCAGCATTTGCTGATTGGTCCATCCTCTTCCTTTCTAAGTACCAGTCCATCTCAGCCTGTCTAGTCTTCCCAAACCTTACTCTGAATGCCACTGACCCTGTATCAGCCATGTTGCAGTCCCTGCTATTGATGAACAGCCTGAAGCTTAGATTTACAACTAGCTTTAGATGAGATGCTATATCATTCCTTCACTGGAGGAGGGCAGAGGACTGCTCCTTAATCCTTCACCTGGCATTTTTCTGCATCTCCATAGGGTCTTAACCTTCCCATATCCAGTGCTCACTGCTGCTAAGGGACCGCATTGAACCAGGCTAGATTTGGATCTATAGAGTTTGTCATCCTTTCACAAGGCATCTTCTCTTTGTCTCTTGTGTCCTTCATTGAGACCTTCTGTTTTTTGGCTTCTTAGTGCTGTGAATTGTGGCACAGGCATCCCAATTCTTTCAGAATAGCTTTCCCTGTCCTAGGTCATAGGTCTTTTGACAGGCAGTGCATCCTTATGTCACTACATAAGAGTCTACTCTGGCCATTTAATCAAATAAAGAAAAGGGGAAGTCTTCATGTTAAAACATCCTGCTTTCAATCCCCCAGGAGCTCTAGGGCTGAGAGGAAGAAAACCCCCCCCCCCTTTTTTTTTTTAGCTATGGCAAGTCTATGATCTGTCCTATATTTGTGAATGCTAGAAATCCTTTTACCTTTGATCATTTTAAAAATCCTATCTCCAAATTCTAATGTCCCCCCTTGCAATAGTTTTAAATAAACCATCCAAAATCTGACTTTTTAAAAATTAAGATAATAAAATATTTGTCAAAAGAAACGCTGTGCAATATTAGTCTGTGGGGTGGGGGAACATTCTTGTAGCTGAATCTCTGAAATGTAATTGCACCGGTCTACTTGGAGAAAATTTGTTTGAAGACGTATTACGTTCCACGATCAAATGGAAAAAATGGCACCTGTCATCATATTTAGAAAACAGCTGGGTAACATGGCCAAGTGCCACAGTCTCTTTTCACATGGCCTTTATGCTGAAACCATCCAAGCTCCATTCTCAGCAACTGGAGAAACCCTGTGCCTTTAAATGGTTACAGAAACGTCTACTTAAGGGGCAGCTCTTGTTGCAGCAGAGTTTGCTTCTGATGCTTCTAATTGGCAGTTAATGGCTTACACTTTAGTTTTGTAACCCAGCAGGCACTCTTCTATGGTCTTTTCCAGTTATTTGTGGCAGCCAGATATATGCATTTTGTGCTGCTTTCATGCTCTCATTTTGAACATGCAGAATATATTTGAACTAAGTCTCAATCCAAGATTTCTTTAGTACTGAAATATTTAATTTAAATGAGTCAGCATTTCCTATGTGTAGATTTTTCTTTTATCTAAGCTCTTTTTAAAAAAAATAAAAAATTCTGTCATGGGTTAATTGCCCTCACTGATCTAGTCTTTGATGCCAAATCTCCTAAATGCATATATATTTTTAATTAAAATATTTATGTACACAAAAAGAAAACTGTGGCTTTATTTTTACATTTGCAAACATAGCTTCAACACATGCTCATTTAAAAAAATATTTTCCCAGCTGAACACTGTAAGGGAGCATGCTGAAACTGCACAGCTATTTCAGAAAGCAGGTGTGCTTGTGGAGATTAGCAGTTTTCACACTGATTTTTAATTTACGTGACAATGAGATTACTAACAAAGAATATATATTACATTATCATACATGATATACACACACTCAGACTCTGTATCTAGAGTTGAATTTAAAAAAATTATTTTTAGAAATATCTCTTAATTGTAATATCTTAATGATAACTTCACAACCATTTAATTGTGAATGATTTAGAGATGCCATTTTGCTGCTCCTTTCCAGCAGAAAGCCTAGTCTGCTGATCAAGGGCTAAAACCTGCTCTCTTTACTCAGGCAAAACTTCTAGTGAAGTTGTCTTTAAAATAGACTAGACTGAAAAGGAAGGGGGAGCACTCAATACACCTGCCAAGGAGGGGGAGCTGTAGGGAAGCACTGCTTTCCCAAGCCAGGGAGAAGAGGGGGAGCTCCCCGCTGCTTTGATCAGAGATGGGTGAGTTGTGCTTTCACCCTCCTCCCTGTTACTGTAACCCCTGCACTGAAGTCAGAGTGCCCAATTCTTCATCCCTTACTCATACAAGTAATCATAGGGTCTACTCATGTGTGCAAGAATTACTGGATTTGGCTCATTTTGGAGTGGAGGAAGTGATTATAATGCTTTAAAAATGATTGCCATTTAACTTCTTTAAATAAATCGTGTGAAAATTTAAAGGACCAACATGTAATTTTTACTAAAAATAAATATCCCTCCTGATTCCAATAAAAGTTCTGTTAGAGATAAAGCCAGCTTTTCACCTGGATTGCTCTCACATGACGCACTCTGGGCTCGATTACGGGTATGCAAGGACTTTAGGATCAGCCTCCATCTGATATGTATTTCTGGGTATGGCTCCATGGTTGGTCCAGGTCAGTTGACTTGGGCTCGTGGGGTTTGGGCTCTGTGGCTGAAATAATGCTATGTAGACATACAGGATCCCACAGTTTGGTCTGTAGCCTGAGTCTGAATGTCTACACAGCCATTTATAGCCTCGTAGCCCAAGTCAACTGGTGGGGCTTTTACCCCCATGTAGGCATACCCTAAGATGCAGCCTCCTGCAGCTGCATTTCCAGACTATGGACTGGAATGGTGGTCACAGGCCCTTTATGCCACTGATTCAATGTGTTGGGGCCACCAAGCCCACATCAATTTTGAATTCCATGACCTCTCCCTGGTTCCATTCCTGTGCAAATTATGCAGGGCCAGCCCCAAGGTAGGGATAAAGTGGATTGGAAGGCCTTTTGCAAGCCTTCCACATCATGGATGAATTACACCACTCAAACAGAATACGTCTCATACACAATTTACCAAAAATCTTACAGCGAATCTATCTTGCTTTGCAGTTGGCAGGATTAACTGAGAACTCTTTATCCACAAATATGAGGATCCCTCAAGTCACCTGTGTCTCCCAATGGGTGGTCAGATTCAGTAGTGAACACTTCATAAATAGTTCTGTCTGTCTGTTTTATGGGTGCCAAGAAACACTGGATGTTCAGCATCAAAACTAAACTTGAGGCTGGAGGTAAAGAGAAATTCAGAACTTATGAGAGCATATTTTTACCATTTTTTTTAATAGACTATATGAGAGAAATGAGGCCATGAATAATGGATGTATTATTAATATCACATATCAAAGTATACAGCGTCATAACAGGAGAGTGGACTGAAATTGTGACTTTCTTCACGAGCAAATAAAAAGCATAAGTCATCCTTGAGTGGAAAGTCTGACGAAGAGCAGCACATCACTCTGTGTCACAGGAGTTCTACTCTTGCCACTAAATTAAACCCCACTGGCTGCTCTCACTTGAACTCTTTTGGAACTTCTTTTTTTAAAGCTAACAGATTGGATTTCTAATTTTAGTTCTGATGGCTTATAATTAGAAATATTTCCACACTTGTTTACAAACACCTGCACTGAGAGCGTGTGCCTACCGTTTTAGAAGGACTCACTTGTCACCTCTACTGGGGGGGTGAAAGGGCATTTCAGTTCTTTGTGATTGTACCGTTGCTTGACATTGGAGCAAAAGTTGTTTTTTTAAAAATTAAAAAAAGTCCCCGCATCCTTACAGACACAGTGATGTTTTGAGTGGGATTAATCTACACACTGAACTGACATCAAATGTGGTGGTGTTTTTTTCTTTTCTAAGAAGCTTTTTACTGCCTTGAGATCAAAAGGATGGTTGGTCAGTGGCTAGATTTAAAGGAGAAATTCCAGTGATTAATTTTAGCAGCTCTGTTTCTTCATTGGAGAGGATGGCTTATGTTTTCTGTATTTATCTGTAATTTAAACATATTACTTTCTTGGATACAATATTTCAGTAATGGATTCAGAAACAATTGTAAGTGACCATCTGACAAGAAGCTCCATGTTTTATTAAGTTAGAAATGGATACTTGTAGCTGACAATGCAAAGCGATGATGCCCTAAGATCTTGACTGGGGTTCAGTGGCACGCAGCTCCTTATGGGGAACTTCTGCTCTCGGGGGAATTTCACACTAGGCTCATTGACAACAATCTTGTGTTTCTAAAGAACAAAATATGATTTTGCATGCTGAGGCAGGCATAAAAAAATCAAGAACAAAGAATAATACATTTATAGGATCACTTACATTGACATTAGAACTGTGAACTTAGCATAACATATTGTAAAAATAATCCTTTGGTTCTTCATTCTTGTCCTTATACCCATTACACCTGGATGCTAGCTGCTGTATTTAGATTTAATAACGTTGCTGGTGAATTTTCAAAAAAAATGTGGCAGCTTATAGTCTCCCCATGGGCTTTTTATGCTGCTTTGGGGGCAGAAGTAAATGCCATTCTGAAAATCTCCCTAACATGGGGCAGTGGCAGCATAAGTGGCCCGACTGGCTGCTCTACACACTAGTTATTCCTAGCTGCTATGAAGCCCATTTTTAGCTCTGAGGAGGCTCCTATCCTGGGAGCCACATTAACCCCTGAAAGGGCATTGAACCGGGAAGGGGCAAAGGTGCCATAAAACAACTTTCCTTTCCTCCCATTTCCTGTGCTGTGCCATATGAGAAGCTCAGCACAGGATCTGGGCCAATATGTTCATGTTTAATGTAGTAAAAGCAAGGTGAGTGTGGTCAAAGTTACTTAACCTTTCTGTATTTCAATCCATATACGTTAAAAGGGGGTAATAATTCTCACCCCCAGTGGTGCTGGGAGGCTTAATTATGTAGTGTTTCTAAAGTACTTTGTGATCCTGGCCTAGAAAACACTATATCAGTCCAAAGTATTATTTTTATTATTTATGGTTTTCCTCCTACCACAACTGTGCTTGACAACTGTTTTCCAACATGCTTTTAGGTGGCGTGGTTTTAACAAGGCTTCCCTGTCAGCGTTAGACAGGGATTTTTTTTAAAACCATGCCAGCCAAAACTGTGCTACAGACATTATATTTAGGAATTCTATAGCATAGTTTCTGGACACGTGAAGATGCAAATCACGCTACAACCATATTAGGCTGTGAACATGTTTGAAAATAGCTTCAAACATGATTACAACCTTTAATGTGGTGAGGATCTAAGTTGATCAGAGTTAGAAATAGCTGACATTCTAGAAATCATTGCTTATGATTCAAGGCTGACTGTATACAGACATTAGACTAAAATAAAATCTCCTGCCTAACTAGTACTCACACTTTTTGTATTTTATTGAAGGTTTTTCTGTTCAATGGGAAGAAAGAAACCACCTCCTAAACTGATCTGTGAAGGGAAATGTTGCTATCAGTTTTCCTCTATTTTTGTTTGCTTGTGTCAGCTCTGCGCCCACTTTCCTAAATGTTAATATGTAGAAATATTTCCAAAAGGTTAAGGGAGGCTCAGAAAGCAAGAACTATGCAACTATGGGAAAAATCTACCTAGCCAGCAAAGTCTTTTTTTTTTTAAACAAAAGCATACACACAAACTTTAGGAGCTCTTTGAGATTATGAGCCTAGAGTGATTACAATTACTGGCAAGATCTCTTAGATTTACAAGATAAAAAAGAAAATACATGACTAACATGCAACGGTTACAGTGCCATCCCATCAATTTCCCTGTCAATCTGACCTCGTCTCTCATATGAAGGCTCGTCTTTGGATGAATGAAAGGACTGTGTGTGTGTTTCAGGTGACTCTCATGGCTCACATTCTGTAGGATGAGCAATTTTTCTTACAATGTTTTCTGATGGATCGTGAGTCTGGGACACTATTAATTAAAATAATTGGAGTAGTCTCTAAAGGAAAGACTTTGGTGTTCTGTTTTGGTTCTGTGCTCACAACTCCTTTTAGTTCCTTTGGTAGATGGTTCTTCTATTTTTAATAAGGGAAGGATTGCTATCCCTAAGAATTATTAACTGAGTGCATAAGCTTGATGCATGTTGTACATCTGTATGATTCAAATAGTTGAATTCATATGCAGTGTGGGGGAGGAAACCTGTGGTTGTGTTTTTAATATCAGATATGCTGTAGGGGTGTGTGTGTGTGGGGGGGGGGGGGGGGGCCAATGGGAATTCATACAGATTCCAAGTCTGTGAAGTGCCAGTATCTATGGTAGAGCTGCAATCTGAAAGCAAGAACAAAATATCAACGTGGTAAAAAGCTGGCCTATCAGATGCAGATCCTTCACTGTATAGTGTATATTGGCAAATGCATTTATTTAAGAAAGTACTTGCATCTCTGAAATAGCTTCATGCTATGGCACATACTTGTTTTCTTTGTTTAATAGCATGTTAGATCCTGGTTGTGCAACCAAACTGAAGGGATAGACCATGGGCTGTCCTCGAGCAAGATCAATTCATACACCTTTGGTTCACCAGAAATGTAAGGTTGAACTTTCCTTGCTGTGCAAAAAGCCAGGTAAGGCCCATGTATCATTTAAATCCAACTCAAGTCCTATCTGGAGGGCTTAAGTGGTACATCAGACTTGGGGGGAACTCTTTGCACAGCAGGTGGAGCTCACCCTTAATGAGTATGAAAACCACCTCTACACTTAGCTTGGTATAAATGTTGGCTAGAGCGACGTACTTCCGAGAAAAGTATGGGTGTACTTTGGCTCAAGCGTTTGCACTTTTTAATGAATTGGCCTTGCAATAGTAGATGAAACCAAATAAGGTGCTCAAGCCTGGAGCACTGGGGAGGAAATTGAATTGACACAAAGCACAGTCATAGTTTTTAACTTTATATAACCTATTTCACAATATATTAGAAAATTAACTTTGTGGCAAGTGGCAAGACCTGTTATGTAAGTAATCCAGCTATAGAGCTGATTGGTATTCTTACTTTCATTTGAGCTTCCCTGCAATGTGAGTCTTGAAGAAATGAATGCCTGACACAGTCCCTGCTTGGCTCTCTGGTAAGTCATTTGAATCAATGTTTCCATATAGTCACTTTCCAAGCTACTGAATAAAAATAAGGAAATTTTTCATGAAGTACTTTAAAAGAAAGCTGCTAATCAATTTTTCTTATTATTTTATGCCCTGTGATTTTTACACCACCCCCACCAGCTGGTTAATCATGCAAAAGCTGAACACTTCATTAGCCAGAACATGTTTGCCCATGGGCATTTCTGTAGTAAATTAGTTCTTTCTATTTATACAGGTAAGTCATGGCCAAAAGTCTTTAAGGTGCCAAAGGTAAGGGTTGGAATTAATTCCTTTTCTGAGTCTTCAAGAAAACTCGTTTTTAACTCTGAGCACCAGCGATTTGAAATTACTTTTGAATTAAAGATGATATGGAGAAAAGATCATTCTCAGACTGTTCCAAAATATATTATGTCTTTCTGAGCATCTAATGCGGTCTTTGTTGCATATCCTCATCTTAAAAAAAAAAAAGTGTGTGTGTGTGAGTGGGGTAGAGGACATATTGACCACTCATAGAACTTTTTTTTTCTTCTTCTTACTAGGTGCATTTTAAACCATTAATTGAAAACATGTGGTTTATAGATGCTTTCTTCCCTCGAATAAAATGATACTGTCTGAAAGCATACAATAACCCAACAATGAATTTAGCTTTCAGTCAAAGGCCAATACAGTGTTGTCTGTATATCACCATTTCCTGGAATCAATGTCATTTTATGTCCACCTAGAATAGAAAGTCTAGATGGTGATTTCATTAATTTAACTGAACATCACATTCATTAAGGAGCCAGTCATGAATTCCTGACTTGCTCAAAACTCCCACTGATTTCAGTAGGACCTTTGGGTGGATAAGGTGTGCAGGATCTAATTCTAAGTCTCTAAAAAAGTTGTCATTTTTCTGACTGGTGAATAAACACTAAAACTACTGCTAGGTTTAGGCAGTTATTCATGTCAGCTTCCTTTTCTAAATGACTGTAAGGCAGTGGTTCCCAACCTTTTTGGCTCAAGGGCCACAGATATCATTTTTACAATCCTGAAGGACCACCAGTCTATCAACTCATAAAAAATGCATTGACGTATACACCATTAAGGATTACAAATCACTACATGTTTAAAGTAAACATTTTGATGTTACTGTGCTCATTTTTACATTCATTATTTTACACCCACAAATTTCTCACAGTAAGTCACGGTGGGTGGTCTGGTAAGTGCAGGCCAAACTGGAAGGCACTGATTTTTAGAGTCCTGCCCCTCCTCAAGCGTGGTGGGTTCTGGCTGCTCTGCCCGCAGCCCTCCAACTCCCTCTACTGCAGCCAGATGCAGCCTCCTTTCTGATCTCCCGTCCCCTTGGCGGCAGCAGGGAAACTGCACTTGTCCTGTAGCCCCATGCGCTCCACATGGGTCTCTAGGCACTGGCTCCCTTCTGCAGCCAGGGAGACAGTAGATCAGTGCTTCTCTCCCTCTGGCTCCAGCAGGGACCCCCACTGTCTAGGGGACACTTTGCCGTGCGCCCTGCTTCAGCCAGGGGAAGGGCAGTGCTGATCTCCCATCCCCTTGGCTGCAGCAAGGAGCCTGCCGGTTTTATAGCCCCATGGCAACGTGCTCCGCCTGGGTCCTTAGGCAGCAGCTCTCTTCTGCAGCCAGCAGGAGGGGAGCAGCAGGCCACTTTGAAAGACCCCGCGGGCCACTTTTGGCTTCCGGGCTATGGGTTGGGAACCACTGCTGTAAGGACGTTCTAGAAGTACATACAAACGTATGCCTCTTTTGTCACCATAGCTCTTTGGCTTGCTTTGTAAAATTTTACCAAATTTTTGCAAATGATTTTGATGCTTAGTACACAGAAGGTGAAAATTATATTGTTATGAGGGCACCATTAACCCATACCGGATGGGGAGCCATTTATAAAAATTCTGGGATTGGGTGACGTTTCATTTTGTTTTGTTGCACAGATTGTCAGTTTATTTTTTGTCAGATTGTGCTACTCCTTACTCATGCTGAATAGCACTAGATCATGCAAATAGCATGGCCTTGTGGATAGAGTGTCTGACTGGGACTCAGGAGATTTTATTCCCAGCACTGCCCATGGCCTGCTGTGTAAGCTTGGGCAGGTTACTTCTCTTCTTTGTGTTTCAGTTTCCCTTTCTGTAAAATGGGAGTGGTAATACTGACTTCTTCTCTAAAGTGCTTTGAGATCTACTGATGAAAAGTGCTGTGAAAGAACTAGGTGGTGGTGCTGTTATTTGTGGAATAAGGTGCCCCTCGATATCAGTAAGGATGGTACAATCTGGGCATTACAGATTTCTAAAATAAAATTAAGTATCAGTGACTGCCACGAAAGCATCTGGGCACTTTACGTCAATAAAGCAATCAATTTTAAAATTGTAGAGCGGAACTCCCCGCTCACTAAGTCATAACAAAGAATGTGGCTTTTTTCTGAGGTTGGTCCAATGGCTGGCCAAACAAGTCTTACATTGTGCCTGTCAGCTTGCCAGACATGGGCTCTTGCAGAACACCACAGGGAGCAGGTTCCAGACACCTGTGTCCTCCACTAAGAACATCTTGCTTCTGCTCATGGAGAGATTAACCCCCTGAGTGTGACCCAGTGGATTGTTGGACCTTGGCTGGGAGAAATTTGCTCAGATGACTAGGTCCCAGTTAATAAGGGGATTTACCAGTTGTAACCAACCCACTGAGCTGCTCCTGGCATTACATAGGTAGCAGTATATAAAATACACTGCAAGAGTTTGAATTTTGCAGTGAAGATACAGAGGTCCTTCTACTGAAAAGGAGGTAAAAGATGTCTTTCCCCAAGAAAATGGATTATAACATTATAAAATTATAACAAATGTCACTTTGTGCAGCCTAGTGAAATCTCCAGATATAAAACTGCTCTCAGTAAGATTTCTGTGTGTGTATTTTGTGCTAATTTCAGTGGGTTCCTATGCATTAATCCTGTAATCTGTGAGTAAGAACTGCAGGATTTGCTCTTAAGGAATTTTTAAAGATGGATATTGGCTACCACTGATTAGTGAAATCTCTTACTTCACCTCCCTCATAATATCACATAACACTTAGGTGTTACAAAATTAGATTCCCTCCTCCCTTTCCCCCCATTTTTGTAAAGGTTACATTTATTTGGTTATACAATGCTGCATCTTATTTTCCCTTTTTATTCATGTTCATATCTTTGGGGCAAGAAGTATATCTTTTGTATGTCTGTGCAGTGTCTTGCACAGTGGGGGCCTGGTCTTGACTGGGTATTCTGGACACTGCTGTAAAATTTACATTAAGTAAAAATAATATATCTTAATGTCTTCAAATCCAATTGAACAAGATGAGTTTAAAAATCCAGGATCTGATGCAGGAGAATTCAGTCCCATCTGGTCCATGGGTAGCAGGTGTGTGTGAGTGTGTGTGCATATGTGTGTGGTAGGTTGATGGTTGCAGGGAGTGAAACATTTGCTTTTGCTTTACATATAAAGCTTTAATTCCGGTTTAATGCTGTGGTTTGAGGCTCTCTGGTTGCAATTTAAGTTCCTGTTTAAGCATCAAAATCTATTGTTTGTCTCTATTTCTAGACAACGTAATTGTGTTGGTAAATGGCAGGCGCAATTAAGTGTACACCATTATGAAGAAATAAAGGTTCTAGGCCTTAAGATTTGACTTCATTTCTAATTACACCCAGTCCTCCTATACGGGTATGGGATTCTGAGACTTGAAGAATGTGTGTTACAGAGATCAGGGATATAAAAAAGACAGGAAGATGTTTCATGTGGACTTTAGTATGGAGATCTATTGTAATACCTATTGTGTTATCGCACAGCAGCACAGTAGGAGTTTCTTCTATTTATTTTTATATTATGGGCACAAGATTTGTTATTTCATCTCCATTGGCAGTAAGTGGTAAGAGAATAGTCACTAAATTTTTTTGTATCATTCTGATTGGTACAAGGAAGGAATTCTTTGTCATTTTAAACAGCATCTTAGGAAAGGAAGCAAATTTAATAAACATAGGAAGAAGCATGACCACGTTAACCCACCGGCTCCCTGTTCATCTCTTGTATTTAGTATAAACTTCATAAATTTGTTCTAGCCATCCTCATGGACCTTTTCTGTCTGTCTGTTTCCTTCTTCTGCTCAGTTTTACATTGGACTCCTGTCTGCTTCTTCCTATAATCCGTATGTTTAGGAAGTTCTCCTCCTCCACCACTTCTTACATTCTGAACAGCTTTCCTGTGTCTCTATTTCAATGACTCCATCCCTTTTAAAAAGAGATGATCAACTCTTCCTTCTCTGCATTTTTCAGTGTTTCCCTCTGCTTTTATTTTTCTATTTATATTTGCTGCTATATAATTTCATTCTGAAAAATGGGGAGGGGAGGCCAGGGGAGGGAGAGTACAGTTTGTATGGAGGATGCTGCACAAAATACAATGGTAATAAAAAACTCACATACTTTCCAGATACTAAATTTCACATTATTTATTTACTGTTCCTCATGCAGTTTTCCTGGAGAACTGGTATATATTTGTAAGGAAGAGTGGAGCTAGGGATGCCTTGTAAGGGAAAGTCCATCTGTTTGGCATAGTGGGCGATAAGTGTTTATCTGGACATCTCCTTTAGGAATCCTCCTTTTATTTGTTTGACTTGCAAAGGTAAACGGGGGAGGTCATCCCCTTTCACAGAACAAATTTTTTCCAGCAATAGGGCTTTGCATGAAACATATTTTATTAAGCAAGTCATCCATACTGCACCGTAGGCTGTTTGAGAATAACAGTATGTTACAGACTGCAAAGTTAATGCAGTTAATATTCAACTGAACTTTTGGGGGGTTGCTAATCCCTTAGGCGGGCTTAGCAGAAAGGGCAAACATATTTATAGCACTTTGAATCAGACTGCAGTGAGTGAACAACAGTATGTGTTATACCATGCAAATGTTACACAATTTCAGCAAAGCTCAATGCAAAGTAAGCTTTTGACAGTACTTAAACTGCTGAGGTATCCCTTCCCTCACAGACAGAGTTGTTGGATCAGACAGACAACAGTTTGGTTAAAATGGGACTACCCAAAGGTCTGGAGTGTCTTCTTCTGGAGATAAATCTGTTTTTGGAACTTGCAGACATTATGGGCTGTTCAGTTAGGAGCTAACTGTATCTTAAAGTTCTGTCAATTATATTATTCCCTAATAGGATTGCATTGGACTTTGTCAAATATCTGAGTACGACTTAGTGTATGCAAAGATGCAAATGTTCTATTTTATGTAGTCTGTGCTGTGTCTTATTGGTTGTGTGGGAGTATGAAGGCCATCTTCCAACTGGAGTACAGGTTCTTGGGTGTCAGTTTAGTAGTAGGTAGAGTTTGCCGGCGGTCAGGGCTTTGTACACGCGGCCAAACCAGGTAAGAGTTATATCATGAATTGCAGGAAGCTCGGTTCATCTCAGTAGAGCAGGTGAAGGGGGTCATACATGGAAGGGACAAAAAAAAGGAGAGTGACACTTCTAGCGGGCCAGTCCTATTCACGTTTACATCAGTGGCAAAACTCTTATTGATTTCAGTGGTATACAATCAAGTCCTAAATCACTAAGCACTGATGACCCAATGGGAGACCCAGAAATAAGGGTCTTGCTCTGTCATTTTACATTTTGAACTTAAATAGACTCTGCTAAATAAGAGACACACCACCTAGGAGTCAACAACAAATTCCTGCTGTAGTCCTCTTTCCTACAGACAGACAGACTTAAGATGGCTGCTGACATCCTTAATTTTTAAGGTAGTTTTGTTAAGGTGGACTTTTCAACTATACAGAATACCAATTTATAACAAAGTGGCTACCCTAGTATCCTGTGCTGTTGATTATGGTTTACAAATATTTTACCTTGTGGCTATTCCCTGTAGACTTTATTTATAAGAATAAAATTAGACACCTACACTGCAATTCATCAAGAGACTTAAAGTCAATGGGACTGCTCAGAGGTTGAATTTTGGAATCTGCTTAAGTGCCTTGCTGAGTTACAAGGGCATTAAACAGGACTGTCCATGCAGAGGCTATCTGAAAATAAGTCAAGAAGACATACATTTTAGAACTGTTAGAAAAAGGAGAGACTTTCTCTAGGAATGTTGGGATGAACCGTTGGTGTGTGTGGTGTGTTTTGTTGAAATTTCAGTCTAAAAATATTATGATTTGAATTAAATCACACCCATGTATGTTAATATTTTATCTGTGAAATATAAACAAAAACACTTTATAACACTAGATTTTTCGAAGATGCAGTCCATATTTAAAAAAAAAAAAAATTAAATATAAGCATTCAAATTAAATTTCCCTTTTTATGGATTATGTTTAATATACACTTTAAAAAAGCTATTTCTTAACCAGATGTTGTCAAAATATGACTTTAAAGGTTTATTGCTACTTATCCTTATGCTTTAAATCTTCCAGGATATCCTATGAAAGCATATTTATATGACCCACTAGATCTTTGCTGCACATCCTGCTGCTATCTTGAAGCTTAAAAATAAATAGGGCCACCTGCAGCTGTCAGGCAAATGAGGAGTTTACACACCAATTAAATTTGTTGTCGTAAAGATTATTACTTTGTTTTACTTCAGAGACTCTGCTATGATGCTGCATAAAAGACTAATGTAAGTTTATTAATTGTTACAGTGGCACTTTCGGGACCCAGTCAGGACTGGTGCACCATTGTGCTAGATGCTGTACAAACACACATGTAGACATGGTCTGGTTTCTTTTTTGAAGAGATTATAATTTAATTTCACTCACTCACCCCATCCTGTGTTTAACAAACAATAGGAGGAGAAGTCTTGATTACAAGGTTAATTGTAATGAGATCAGATAGCTGGACTGGGCAGCTATATGCACAATCTGGTGGTTCTTAATTGAGTAAACATCTTTTGTTTAAATCTTTGTTCCATTCACTTTGCACCCTCCACAAAAAGAGACCTTAGGCTCATTGACTGACTATTATTTTTATATTATTACTTAAACAGCAATATGGGAATTGCCCTACTGGATCAAATCTAAAGTCCATCTAGTCCAGTATCCTCTCTACAGGAGTGGTCAGCACCAGATGCTTCAGAGGAAGCTGAAAGAACCACAGCAGTTAGATGTGGGGTAATCTGCTCCTTACATAATTTTTCATTATTAGGGATTGGTTTAAACCCTGAAGCATGAGGTTTAAGCTTTTTTTGTTTGTCCCTCCACCCTTTATGTAGACTATCCCACAACTACTCTACCTACCATTCCTTGTTTACAATTTATGTTATCGCCATAACTCCCTCAGATGGTGGAGCTGCTCTCCTTGAATAAGCCCCATGGCCCTTCTTTGGAGTGCCTCTTTTGTATGGAACTAAAGGCCTTTGGGATTCTTTCACTTTCTCTCTTATTGTCCGGAGACCAGAGGTACATTAATTATGGCCCATATACTCTTATGTCACTGTGCACTGGGGTTGTGATGGTACTGCTGAACCACCCCAGTATTTTTACTGTCCAATTTGCAGTAAAACACAATAAGAAATAACCATCAATAAAGCTGGGAATCTTGGTATTAATTTTCTTTGCTAGCCATGTTCATATGAGCAGCTTGCCATTTGCATATGTGAATCTTATCATAACAATTTCAGGAAGTGATTTGTTAATAATCAAGTTCTCAGAACAGCTCTAAATCAGTAATTGATGTAGGTTTGGATAAAGCAAACTGTCCGCCTGCCTATTTTGTGGAGCATTTTTTGGCAAGTTTCAAGCCCGCATGAAAACTAGCCATCAGAATAAAATTTAGGACAGCTGGGATGCTTTGCAGTGAAGACTTTTGGCTCCACAGTTCAAATAATCACAATAGCAGCTCAATTTAGCCTTTGGCTGGATAGGTTTGGCAGGGCACAATGAAAAATAATTATTTCATGGCCTGCTTATTTGTCCCTTAACAAATAAACTCTCTGACCTATGCAGTCTTATGTAAAGATGCTGCTGTATGTAGGGCTGTAGAACACTGTAATAGCCCCATTAAAAAACTGTTTTATTTCACCCTCATGTTACAATATTTTTAGAGGTCTGTTTGGGAACCAAAGAAAAGGGGCTGACAGTGTCAGAAATTGAAATCCAGCCAGCCAGGCACTGAATCTAAAAGGCCATCCACCAGTGTCTTCTTTCTGAAAACATGTACATTAGTATGCAGCATTGTCACTATTGTAATAATAAGAACAATAATGATATAAACAAGTCCATCCCTTTGCAGCCTTACCTCTTGGGATGGGGGGAATTGCAGTCCTTAAAGCATTTGGATTTTTGCCTAAATGTTTGCTGCTTAACTAACCACATTTAAACTTTCTGTTTGTCTCCATCTTATGGCTTCCTTCTTCTTCTTCTCTTCAGTTTATATGACATCTTAAAAGATGTGACAGAGGAAGAATAAAAGCTGGGCAAAGTGCTTTGTACTAGAGGAAATATATATACCCTACAGTCCAGAACTACACAGCCCCCTTCCCTGGGTTTCTGTATTTGCAGTTCTCTTTGAACTGAAATGCAGGCAATCCATGGCACTGTATTTCCATTTTCCACTCGGGGAGAGAGGGGGGGGGGGGAGAAACCAGATCACATATACAGAAGCAGTCAGAGTGATGTGGTTTCCTCCACCCGTACCATTTGTTTCTATAATAGTGAAAGTAAGCCTTTTTTTCCCTTCTGATCCAAAAGATATGTCTAGAATGTCTGCTGCACACACGCAGGCGCGCGCACACAAACAAAAATCAAATTCTCCCTATGATCATCATGATCTGTTTTTAATGAGTGGCACTTCTTCTCAAAGTGTCATTAAAACAAATCAGCAGTCATGTCATGCATCGGGATAAATTTCTAAATGTAAATGAGATTCTCGCAGTAATTTATTTACATTTGTTTTCAGCACAACAAATGAGACATCACGTAGCTTCATAATTTCCCATGACCGAGTCACCAGCATGCGGTGTGTAATTTACCATGATTTAAGATGCTTATCTGTAGGTTCTTGAAACAGTACCTGGTGGGCTTTTCTTATAATACTTTTCACTGCCTTGTCCCCACCTTCTGTACCCCCTTCTGGGTTTTTTCAACTGAAACAAAAATATAAACCTGTTTTTTGTTCTTGCTATCAAAACTTTTGAGAAATAGAGCTAGCTTTTTTGGTTCTTGTATTACCCCACCCCTTTCCCCCCAATCAATTGGATTATTGTTGCTGAGGTCTGTGGTAATGGAGAAATTAATATAAGGTTTCCAGTAGCCAGAGTGGACACTGCAATGGATTAGAGACCCATTATAAAAGAGGGACATGCCATGATCATCAACATACCTTGACTGACAAATGACTGCCCAGTCACGTGGTATGAGTGGAAGCGTCCTGCTGTTTGTAGTACTTCGCTTATTAATAAAAACACCAGGATTCTTAGGACAGTTCTCAGCCCTGTACTGACTTTCTATGTGTCTGACTTGTCTGTGACTTATTTTATACTCATGTAGAGAGTGGCTATAAGCCTACATTTTTAGGTATTGTTGACACAATCTTGTATCTCAAACTCATTTAATTTGTGCCCACAGTTGAACCCACATAGATGTCTAACTCCTTGCTTGTCCATATGAAGTAGTTAGATGTTTAAATGGGTGCCAGTGTCATAGGTACTGGAACAAGGGGTGCTGCCACACGCCCTGGCTTGAAATGGTTTCCATTATATACCAGGTTTACAGTTTGGTTCAATGGCTCTCAGCACGCTTACTATAAAAATTGTTCCAGCAACCCTGGCCAGTGCAGCAACCCTGTGCAGTTTTGTGCATGCAGTTTTGTACCACTAATCTTGGAGGTTACATGAAGGCTTAGTTAAAAAATCAGGGATGTAATATTTATTTCTGATATTGTGTTTACAAATTAATAACACAGGAGAACTGTGAGGCTTGGATGATCCTTACTTTATAAGTACAGTAATCGTCCAGAACACCACATCATATAATTGTCTTATTATATTGTTCTGGGTCATCACTCTTTAAAAAAGTTATAATTTTATACAGCACTTCCAGATGTATATGTTTGTATGGAGACCATATGTGAGTAACAGTTTTCTTTTTGAGAGGCGGTACTAGTTCTACTAGTTCATTCAGAACATCAGAATTGGGTAAGCAAGTTCTAAGAAGAATAAATGTTTTTGGACAGTTTGTAAATGTGCACTGTAGATAATATGGTCTGGTTCAAATTCTGAGTGATCCGTTTTGGTCTCCTAAGCATTTCCTTAGTATTACTTAGGCCTAGCTCCAAATTATGCTGAGGACCAGTTTCTGACCAGATTATTTTTTACAGAACTGCCTTTAAATTACAAAAATGTGTTATGGACAAATTACTTCTTCAGGGTTCTTTTACAGAATACATTTGAATGAGATCTTAAAGGGGATACACCGATTTTATTTTGGAGGCCAAGGGGAGGGGGAACAGCTCACTTTTTATAAGTGTCAGGCTTTCCACCTGAAACAAAAAGAAACAAATGTGTTGAAATTGCTGATATGTGAAGTGTTTTCTGCTCTTGGAAACAAATTCTCAGACTGTGAAAAGCGCACTGTTAGGAGGAGCAGCAGAGAAGCTTCAGTTCATTTACATCATGGTCCCATTCAAGATACAGAGGCACAATTCTTTTCTTTAGATTTATGGGCATTCATCTCTGTGCACCTCGTAAAATCATCTGCTGTGCAGTTGCATGCAGGTGCAAGCATATCAGCTGTTTTTACAAGTTCTCTCTCATGTCCAGTCCACCAATCCAAGAACCTGGTTGATTTTACAAGAGGCCTGATGGGTGTGTGTTTGTCTATGTGAGAGCTGGATGGAGTCCTTGGCATGTTATCCACAGTGTAGTGTGATTCAAGGAACTACAGGGTTATCAAATGTACAAACAGTATATTTCCCAGTGGCAAACCAACTCCCTATTACGACTGCCACGCCTTCAAAAACCCCCAAAACATTAAGCATTTTTCTATGTGGAATATCTGTATTTGGCCTTATTCACAATAGCTATGCCCAGTGGCTCACGTAAAAAAAAATACTGACAAAAATGCAAGCATTACTCCAGCTAGGTATAACACTGCACAGAGAGCCCATAAGCAGTGCTCTATTCCAATTCTTTTTTAACATTTTCATACTGTGAAACAAGAATGCCTTTTTGTAATGCCTACTTGAAGTCAGGAAAGTACAATGCTATGTGTTTCTGATTTAGCGAACATAGCAATGCAGGCTTGAAACTAATTCTCATGCACAATTCTTTGTGTGTGGATAGAGCAGAGGTCCCCAAACTGTGAGCCGGGCCCCCATAGGGGGATGCAGAGGAACATTGGGGGAGGAGGCTGTGGCAGGGCCTGGGCCAGCCCCCACAGAGGGTGGGGAGGAAAGCAACACAGCCCCACTCTGCCCCCAAGCTCTGCACTGGCCCTGCCCCCCAGCCGTGGTTCTGGCCTCGGCTCCCGGCTGGACCCCCCAGCCGCAGCCCAGGTGTGGTCTCTGGCCCTGGAGCCTGCCTGGCCATGTCCCTACAGCCTCGGCTCCCAGCCCGGCCTCCAGTGCCCAGTTGCGCCCCCTGGGGCCTCCACCTCAGCCCTGAACATAGCCCCACTCCCAGCTGCGGCCTCTGTCCCAGCCCCGACCATGGCCCCACTCCCAGCCCCAGCTGGGGGAGAGGGGGTGGACAGGAGTAAGGGGAGCTGTGATGTAAAAAGTGTGGGGACCACTGAGCGAGGAGTACTTACAATCTGTGCTTTCTGGATCTCAAGTATAAACCTCTGTCTTGTTACAGTGGAGATGGCTCAAGTGGTGAATAGGGCCTTGTGTGGGCCCTCTGTATTCGGGGTCCTGATCTTGCAACCCTTACTCGTGGGAGAAGGGGCACAGTGACAACATGTGAGAGAGAGTGGGAGGATGAGGCAATTATGAGTGGATAGAACACTGCACTGAAACAGCAATCAGGGACAGGTGAACCAGTTTGGGTGTAATAGGCCTGAACTGTCACCTAAAACTTGAACCAAACCTTCTCTGAGATTTGGTTTTATTCTCATTTTCATTCAGTATGGACCTGCGTACTGCCAGAGTGGTGTGTCATGATTGCGTGAAGTGCTGAGCCTGGATGTGAAGATCCTAAACCTTCAGTATGCTGTGGAGCTCGGTTCCATAGAGAATCCTTCCCCCATCCACATGTAGTCAGATTTGGAAAGATGAGCTTGGGAAACGAGCAAGTTTTGAGCATTTGCATTGTGTAGAGCTGGCTCCACTGTACCCTATGAAGCAGGCATGTACCAGTAGAGTCTACTGCGGTGGCAGCTGTGCATAACTTAGGGGTAGATTTCCTCATGTGCCATACTTGACTTGATACAGGGTAGGAAGAATTGTTTCTTGGACATGTGTTAACGTAACCTCTCTGGTCAGCGTGCGTAAGGTGTGGCCATCTGTTCCTGATCCACAGAGGATATGTGTCTCACCATTTCCTTGTATAGCCCCATTTGGTCTGTGTGTATCCATCCGTTGTCTCTTGTCTTATACTAAGATTGTAAGTTCTTTGGGGAAGGGACTGTCTCTTTGTTCTGTGTTTGTACAGTACCAAGCACGATGAGGTTCTGGTGCATGATTGGATTTCTAGGGACTACTACTAACACTACTAATGAATAATAATTAATAATTACTATTTCAGCCTCTTCTACAAAGACTAGCTCTTTAGCTCAAATTGAAGAGATGCATGATTTTAGCTCTCAGGCCCCAAGTCCCAGTACTCATTGTGCCAAGATGGTTGACATCACACAAAGACTGTGATTTAACTTTCTAAAACAATAAGAAGTTTTAAACTGTAGATCACACAAGTGCTTTATCCTCCAATTTCTAATCCATATCTCACTTATTGCTAGAGTCAACAGTCTATTAGTAACAAAAAACAAAACCTTTCATCATCTATCGATTTGCAGTCTTTAGAAAATGCCAATAAACTGCTTTTTTTGGTCCAATTTCTCAATAAATAGAAACATTTATTGGTTTTTCAGTTTTACGGTATTGCATGGGAATATATTTTCCTGTGTATTATGGGTAATGCAACATCAGGTTACATTGTTTCATTCTGCAAGCAAATTCTGAAACTGCATAGCTCATTTGAGAAGTGTAAATATATTTGTAATATTAACTAACTTTAGATTAAAATACAACCAATAAGCAGGCTTGAGTTAACTCTTCTATGTGTCCGATTCTGGCTATAGACCGGGGCAAACTTACTGGCCACCCCCTCCCCGGCTGGGCAGAATCCTCTAGCCCTACCACACTGCCACAGAGCAGAAGCTCTGAGCTCCCCATGGCAGTCTGGTGGGTGGAGAATGGGGTGGGGAGATAAGAGGGCTCCCTGAGCTGCACTTTAACTGTAAAAGAGCCACAGTTTGGCCACCCCTCCTACAGACTAATGGATGAGAATTACCATTAGAAAGGAATTACAGTAATACCTTAGTAAAGGGGCATAGGCGGCACGTGAGCCTTCCGTTTGGGGAGGCTATGCCCAGGAGTGCCGGAAGCTACCTAGAAGTGTGTGGGTGGGGGGTCCACTCACCCATGCTTCATCCTGAGGTCCCGCCAGCTGCTCACGCCTCTCTGTGCCCCCATCACTTGCCCTTAAGGCAGGAAAAAAGTGGGAGGGTACAGCCCACTTTTTTTTTCTGCCCTAAGGGTGAGCGACGCGGGGGAAGAGGCAGAGAGGAGCCAGTGGCGGGAGGGGCCATGGGGGAAGAGACAGAGTGAGGGAGAAGAGGCAGAGCAAGGGCAGGCCCTCGGGGGGAGCATGGCGGGGCTGCGACCATGGTCTGGGCACTGGTGGCCCCCCACTTCTAGTGCACCTTCAAAGGGAGGTAACCTGCATCTGGCATTTACCCCTTGCATGGCCAGCCTTCTTCTTTATTTTGGGGAGACTAAGCCTCCCCAAGCCTCTTATATGCCACCCCTGTAAAGAGAAACATTGACATTTTTCTTGCCTCTCAGGGGAGCAAAAAAGGATTTTCTTGTGGCTAAGTGGTAGTTAGGAGATCTGAGTTCTGGTGATGGCTCTGCTGCAAACTGTGTATGACCTTGGGCAAGTTACTTAATCTCCCTGCGACATACTGTGATTCAAACTAGATGGAATACATTTTCACTTAAAATAACACATGTTCTTTCTCAGCTTACCATTCTATAACTCTCTCTCTCTCTCTCTCTTGGGTAAACAAATCATAGTGCGTTTCAGCCATGGCAGATCTTAGCATCCCAAACCCTGAGTTGCCTTCTGCTCCAGTCTTGCTGTAAAAGGGGAAAATCACGTGAAGGATTTTCTCCTCTCCCATACTCACTACTGGAGGAGATATCACTACCAGAAATGGGAATCTGGTGAGATTTTCCTTCCCTTGTTGTCCCATTGCTGGAAATGGAGTGAAGGCGCAGAGTTGCCTTCTCATGAAATTCAGCCCTACTATCGAAGGCAGGTCAGCCCCACTCCTTCTTTCCTGTTGTCAGAGAAGATGAGGTGAAGATCCCACCGCTGAGGTGGGACGTCAGGAATAGGATTTCTTGTCCTTCCATTTCTGCTGCTGGCAGTGGAGATTTGGGACAGCGTTACTTCCCTCTACCATCCTGCTACAAAGGTAGGCGGAACTTTCTCTCCTCTTGCATCTCACCAGCAAGGACCATTCAGGTCTTCCTCAGGCCCTCAAAAGCTTAGGTCCACATGCTGCCCCTTGTAATGCATGGGTATAGGATTAGCGCTGGTCTGAGTGGGTTTCATGAAAGTAAGAGCTTGGATTTGTATTGAAGGATGGGGAAAAATGAAGAGTTTTTGTGCATAAAGCAGCATTTTCTGGGTATTGGGCCTGATTCTGGGAAATGAAGACTGCTTTCTACAAGTTGCTGAGAACCCTCAAACCCACTGACCTCATTGGGAGCAAAGCACTTCACAGGATCAGTCCCATAAAAAGCAAATAGATGATTGATGAGCAAAAGGTCTTTATATTCTTTGCGTGCAAAGATAAAGTGGAAATGCAAACTTGGAAGGCAGAGCCAAGACAGAAGTTCTCTACATTTGTGGATTTAAAAATTTTTTTTTTTTCATTTATCTGTCCCAGGATGATTAATTTAATTCACCCCCAGTTGTTTTGACGCTGATGCAATACCAAAAAACATCAGCATTCTTTTACAGCAGGAGTCTAGATGACAGCAAACAGCAAATGCAAAATTTGACATTCATATAAAAGTGAGCTGAACCAGACCAATAGACCAAAAATTGACTGCAACAAGAATAAAAAGTGCTATAAGGAATCAACAGCTACACTATTTATTGAAATACCATAGCCGACCTTTAGGGTGGCAGTGCTACAATATATAGTTATGCAGAGTAGCACAGAGAGAGATGGCTATTATAAAGGGAACATATGATTGGATGAAAGTTTGTGGCAAGCTAGGTTTAGAAGAGGGTTGCCCTTCATTTTTTGAGCATATTATGCAGTAGGGTTTATTTCACTGTGCTGTTTGGAAAGGTTCTATTTTCAGGACAGCTGTTTGCAGTGCCTGGTAATGAATTTCTGAAGAGTTTGGGCCTGAACATAGATTGCGAAGATGCTTGTGGCTGATTAGTAGTTGAGTGGTTGAATATGAAGCTTAGTTCTGTTATATGCAGTACTGCTCTCATTGAGGCTTCCTAAAGGTGCTATAGTCCAAGAAATCAGTCAGTAATAATAATTAATTTTTTTTTAAGCTAATTGAACTCTGAAGTGCCAGATTCATCTCCTCAACAAAGACCATTCAGGGCAAAATATCATATGGTATTGTTTCTTTTCCATAACTGGATAACCTTTATAAGCTACTTCTCTTTCTACCCAAAACAAATTTCCTTTACTCATAAATAAAAGTTTATTTTGTGTTTAAATAAATCTAATCTGCATGCCTGAAATTTGCTTTCCAGGAATATTTGTATGAACAAAAACTCTTGAATGTTTGCAAAATGGGGACAGATGTAATGGGAGAGAAATTCTTTTTAGAAGTCTCTCACTATCCACTCAGCACCTCAAATGTGCAGCAGCAGAAGCAGATTCACAAGGCTTTGATGTGGCCATGGTGGCAGATAGAATGAACTTCCATCTTGAATGATCCATTGCGTCTTCTCTCAGCAAGAGTTAGTATGGGAAGGTTAAAGCTTCTTAAGTCCTCAAAGGGGGACATTAGAGATCTTATCGCAATTTTTGTAAGAATAAGTGGTCTTTCCTGGTGCCTGGTATTTCAGTTTTCTCCTCCTCACACTATTGTGAGTCAGTTGTGCTCTACTTCAGAGGGTGCTCAAGTGATTTCTTTCTCTGTATAGTTTCATTTGGGATGGATGACATTACTTACATGTAAGATGTAATTATATATCAATAAAAAATCACCTATTTTTAAACTCCAAGGCATTGTAGGATATATGTTTCTGTTTAAAAAACAATAATCTGCTATGAAGAACTCCATGTAAAATGAAGCCTTAGGATTGGACTTACCCCAGAGTCTCTCTGTCCAGTCAATGTGTTTTCACATGGTCACTACCATAGTATCTGAATGCCTGTCTTGATGGAGCCCTATGTGGCAGAAAACAACCCCAATCTTCTCTATATCAAGTGCTTTTAGGGGGATAACACAGACCAAAGAGCATGAATCCCTTTCTGGGAAGAGGACATGGACAGGGCAGCTAAGATTCAGCATATCCCTGCAGCAGCTCCCAGTCAGAGAGTGGTGGGAAATAAAACCATTCCCCATTTCTCTGTGTATGCCCTCCCCTGGGTTGAATAGCACCAGGGGCACCACTGCCTCAGAGAAATATAATTTATACTTCTTCTTATGAGCTTTCATGAATCTGTTGGTCTAAATTCATTCCTGGTGTAACTAAACTGAAGTCCTTAGAGCTACGCTAGAGATGAAACTGGCTTATGCATTGACAGACACATCCATTGCCTCAGACAAAAAATCATCACATGGTACTGAATAGAGACACTGGAATTATAGCTTATTACAACAATCTGTAACCACTAACTACCCCCAGCTTTTTTTTTCTTCCTTTTCTCCCCTCTGACTGGAGAAGTAGTAACAGGCCATGCCACCTTGAATGGTCTCTTGAAATATATGTTAACTACTTATGATAAAAAATCTGTTCCATCTTGTATTTAGCTGTGACTCTGAATATATTTCCCAGACCTGTGTAAGCTGAAAATCTTGTCTCTCTCACCAACAGAAGTTGGCCCACTAAAAGATATTACCTCACCCACCTTGTCTCTCTATCCATTGCAACTAAATCATCAATCAGCACCCGTGTTATCATCACACTCCATGAAATACACTCCCATCTCAGAAAGCAATATTACACTGATCTTTCTATTGTTTCCAAATTTAAAACTAACTTTGATATGAACTCTAAGAAAGTAAAAGTAATATGATGTTTTGAAAAAGAAAACAGCTAGGGTAGGTGACAGGTGGAACTGGATGGGGGTGGGGGAGTCTGGGCAGCTCTTTTCTTTACGTAGACCTTGGAAGATAAAAAGAGGAAAGCATTATGGATCTTCTCCCCTTCTCCACTGTCTTTCGATCCAGCCCATTACACACATGAGGATCCAACACCTTCAATCATTTCGTATCAACTCTGACACTTCTGAAGCCAGACTTCACTCTCATGCCTTTTAGCACTGCACTCACTTGCTGCATTCCCTCTGGTATTCGATACAGTTATTATTTCTTACCTCTTTCAACTAGAAAAAGCACATTCTGCTCACACACCTAAGTCAAAGGCCATTTGAGATCGCTTACATTTTTCATTATTCTCCTAAAGTAGTTTACAAAAGGGTACAGTGGCCATTCTAACTGTTTGAGCTCATGGATGGACTCTTGCTTGCTTGCTAGTTCTTCAATGACTTGTCTTTTTTATGACTAATTGTACTAATTTAGAGGTTTTTTCCTGTGGCTGCTCATTATATTCTTCACCCAAAGTCTGTCTAACATTTGGCCCTAAGTTAGGCCATTATATATATATATATTTCTATTGTTAATGAAAAGCATCTTTCAGACACCCCTTTGCTATTCAAAGGTCACGTCAGCGTGTTAATTAAACTTGGTGATGGCCTCTACAAGCCCCTCTACTGGGTCATCCTGATCTCAAATACTTAATGAAGATATAAAACAGTGGCACGCAAGGATATAAGTGCAATGATGTTCAAGGAGTTCAAAAAGAAAGGGCCAGAATAATGTAGAAAAATCCTGCCCCTTTCTTGGGGATGGTGAAACGAGAAATCTGGTGTTTTTGCTCCTCTTTATCACCTAAAGTGAGTAATTCAGGACAGCTTTTCTTGGCTGCTGATGCGCTCAGCCCATTAGTGCTGCTGTTGCTTCTTCCAATGTTCTCACTCTAGCATATGATGTCCAGTTAGTGTAAATATAAATTTCATATAAAAAAATCTGTGAAAAGATTGCTATTAAGGCTGCAAAGTGGAGCTTTCAAGACCTCTTGATACCTTTGTTGCCTGTCACAACAGAAAGCCCAGTGATTGAATGGGTATGGAAAGCATATTTCCTTCTCTCACATAAAGATGCTCTCCTCTTCAGAAGCATTATTGGTGCACTTTGGATGGGAAACATGAGAGAAGTTTGCATTGGTGTTGCCTGTGCTGTAGCTGTTCTGTGGATAAGCACATTAATTAAGTTTCCAGTTCTAGAATCTTTCCTGTGCACTATATTCATTTTAAAAATAATACAGGAAATTTATTTCTGGGTGGGAGTGAATTATTGTAATTAGACTATGTGTAGTTTTGTGTCAAGGGGAAAGAAAAAAATCCAGTGTACTGCCTGCTCCTTTCTGGAGTGTTACTTAATGTTCCATGCCAATCACTGCTGGGAACATGGAGTCCTTTTTAGTGCTAGTCAGGTAATATGTCATTTTCTCTGTAGAAACTCTATGCAGCGGGGACACGAGTTATTTATTTACATAGTTATCAGAAGATCATGTGGTAGTGCTAATGCAAATAACCACAGAATCATCATTGTTTCCAGGGGTGTTTTGCCCCCTATTTGAAATTTTATGTAATTGAACATAAGTGAGTCTTCTTTGAAATTCTGCTTACCTGCAGATCTCTTTAGGTTAACATATGCAACTCAGTTTGCGCATGCCTACCAAACAGTAAGCGCTCTTCCGTTTTGGACATATCTTTCAATTAACTGTTGCCTAACAGCCATTTCCTGTCATCATTCTGCATGCAAAATTCCCATTGAGATTAGTGGTAGCTTTGTGTAAAAATAGCTGTCACCCTAATAAGACTTCATTGTTTCATTGTGTGTAGTGGGAATGAGTCTTTAAATACATGCAGCTGTATCAAAACAAACATATTTTTGGTAGTGTGTTAAAGGAGGACGGGGCCCCACGTTTTGCAGTGAAAAACATTTAGTTGCCCTCTGAGCCATGTCCATTATTCTTCAGACAGATCAGATGCATGGAGAGCAAAGACAAGGTAAAAAGGGAAGATGCGTTTTTAAAAAAGAAGCAAATTAGAGGTGCCATATAGTTAACAATTCTTAGTTACAGGTTTTAAAAGTGTTAATCGCCAAGATGGTGGATAGATTGTATTAGAAATTTAGGGTTAATGAGAACAGGTTGTTTCATCTGAGGCTAACACCACCCGGAACTGCATTGGCAGCCAGATGCATCGGCTTCATTTTTTTATGCTTTTACAAATCAGTCAGTTTCTGAGGTCTGTTGACACTGCATATTCACACTGAGTCATTTTGGCTGAAGAAGTGGTGCCCCCCCTCTCCTCCTCCCCACTCCATGCCCCTTTTCGCAGCTGCAATGATGATGGTTTCTGCTACTGCTAAAATATAACCAAAATATGATTAACCCTCATATTCAAAAGCAGCTAGTGGCTTTTTTGTGCCAAAGAGGCCCAGCAGGCAAGGACAGGCATATATGAAAATGTTGAAAAAGAGTCCAGTTAACTCATAGGAAACAGTGTTAGTGCCTGCATCTGTCTCTTTATTTTCTGAGTTGTTGGGTAGATCCTTCTTTTTCTGGTCTGTCAGTGTCTCCACATGGTGATATTAAATAGTGTTCTCCAATAAATCAAACTACCCAAACCCTCCACAGGTTTGTGGGGAAGGAAGTAGTTTCACCTAAATTCAGCCCAGATTCACTTGAAAATCAGTCTGGATGTACCAAAAGTTGAGGAACCTGGGCAGATTTCCAGGTTTGTGACAACTGTGTAGATAGGCAAGTTTCACCTGCTTTTGTTAATTCGTATAAGCATTTAGCATAAACGGTAATGTGCACATGTAGCTCCCATTAATGGGGGAGTTTTGAGTGTTCTTTGAGAGATTGCACTATATATTCTCTGCCTAGTGGGTTCATACCTGGAACAGCAATTAATAAATATATTTATAGAATCAAGCTTGAAAAGTAGCCTTTGGTTTTTGTGCCCACCGTTTTGCTTTGAGGATTAATTACAGGCACATGAAGGTGGGTAGGTGCATTTTATAGCATTAGACATCTAACTACTTTGTATGTGACTGCAATCGGAAAGATAGCTGTGTAAATTCAACAGGATGGACCATTAAAATTGCACTTGCTATTTCTTAGGAGCTCAAAATAAGAAAACAAATTCACGTAATGTTTTAAGAGACGCCGTTTCTACTGTAAAGGCTACACGCCACCCCTTGCCTAAAGTCACAGTCTAAACTGCACCACTACAAAAGGAACCCCACGAGGCTTTGTGATTCTGAGGCAGGATTCTGAGGGGTTGTAATCCATTGCTGGCTGTTACCAATAGTATTTGCTGCCCTGTCCCTCCTCCCAACCCACTCAGCTAATCCTGCCAGCAAGTGAGGGGGAACAGCAATTCCCTACCCACCTACTACAAAGAAGCGAGAAGAGGGTGAATAGCCCTGCTTACTCCTACTCACCTGGGCCCAAGGTAAGTATGTAAATCCAGCTCAAGGGCACATAATCTTACTGTATCTTAATGCCATCCATATTAGCTACCCTTTGGACTTACTATATTTGTGTTTTGCCTTGCTTACAACCTTTGTGTTGCTGTTGTTAAATATTTCCCAATAAATTTTAATGACAAAAAAAGTGTTTTGCCCAAAGCCATGCAGTGTCAGAGCAGGGATTAGAATTTAGGAGATCCTGACTTCTAGTTTTGTACTTAGATCATTAGGCAAAATGTCTGGAATTCACTCTAAAGACAGTAAGTGTTGAAAGTTTTCCATGTTATATCGGCTGGTCTTTAAGAATGTTAATGGTCATTTTCTTCAAAGAGAGCTTAAATTTAAATGGATGGTATAGATGTCTGTTCCCCTAGCCCGTGACTGCCTTGTTCTTGGCCATTCTGGAGTGAACTGTACTTTAGCTGCATGCACTTACAGATATTGGGATTTCCATTTCAAAGCACAAACAATTCTAATTTTAAAAAGCCAATCTCCCAGTGGGAATATGGGTTGTAGGAGCTTCTTGACTTTCCTTTTTCATCTTTTTATCATATGTAATAACACCTTTAGATCTCTTCATCTTTTTTTTTGTCAACATCATCATGGACAAAATGTCAGGTGAAGTTAAAGTAGAACATTTCTCTAGAGAAATAAAGACTCTCTCCTATGGATTATTGTTGCATTGTTGAATCTGACTCTGTTTTCAGTCATGGTTTGGCCTGCTAGGGCACTTCATTGCTTAATCTGAAATTTACATTTTTGTTCTATAAATTGGTAAGAATTTTAGCTACCAAGTAAATATAAAGATGGAGAGAGAGGCAGGGATTTCTACAGTGGTTATATATGTGTTCAGGACTTAGAGCTGTGAAATATCTGGTACTTAAACTAATGTTCAGTTGTTTTTCTGTAACTACTTTTATCAATGAGCCTTAAAAGCACTGATATTTTCAAGCTTTATAGCTGACGATAACTGCAGTGCCCTTGAACTATCCACTAGCTGAGGGAATGATATTCCCAAATTCAGATGGTAAATTGCCACTTGCTGTCATATGTGACACTTCTCTCTGTCTCTCTTTCTCTTTCTCTTGAATGTCAGACTGGTATCAGAACCCTGGCTCATTGCACGGTGTGTATAAGCTTAGCTGGTACCATTGTCAGGTGCTGCCTGGATTCTCTGTTGTCCTCAATGTCTGCTCATGTATTATATAGTGAAGCTAATACTTTGTTTAATTTTTTTTTAACATTTCCAAAGAAAAGTAGAGGTCCCGTTCAGGTCTTTCCATTTTTGCATGATAGTACAGTTGAACAACGTGTACATGTGTTAATTAAACATCCCTTCTTATCACTGTTTTGGTAAGTGTCCTGTAAATTTAATCACTACGACACCTCTGTACACATTGCAATCCTTTTAAAGATCTAGAGAAAAATCCTGGTGGATTATTCAAAGCACTAAATCACACAGAATTACAGTAGTTATTAGAGGCATTAAAACCTGTGATAAGAGTTTTATCATGCATTTTGAGGCAGGCTTAGTCTTTATCACAAATGACTGTAAATAGAATTGCACAGTAAAAAACTTGATAACACTTTAGTGTTACAACACTGCAGTACACCAATAATTAGATACTGTAATTACAGTATAATTACATGATAATTATTGGGCAGTAAGGTAACTACAAAATATTTGAGTTTCCTTGTTTTGTCATGATAACAAGTAACAAACCTGCAGGATGTAAATAAGCAAAACATAGGGCCAGATTCCCCTTTCACTTACACTGGCTTTACATGTATATTCTGATTTACTTCAATGGAGTTGCTCCTCATTTACACCTGTGAGAATGAGAATAGAAGCAGGACCGTACAGTGTGATTATTTCTCTCTATATATCTGCAGTTGTATATAGATTTGAGCTCTGATAGCCCAAATGAAGTTGTGTGCGTGCACGTTTGTTCACATATAACCTGTAGTAATCTTAAATGTTTTTGGCTTTTGGGGATTTAGTGTGAATCATGATACCAAGATAAGTATGATTTCTTCTAATTTAATGCCATTTACTGTGTTAAAGGTTCCAGCTAATTAAGACCACTTGTGATGTTGGCAAGAACAATGTTGATCGAGTTGACCTCATCAGGTTTTCTTGATAGCAAGTGACAAGTACATAATGTGCTTAAAAAAATTATCAGTCACAGTTATGAGATTTTATTAGGGGGAAGGTGATATATAAGCCCCCTATTTGATGAGAAATGGGTTGGGGGCGGGAAGCTGATGTTTGAAATAAAAATTGTATACACTAAAGTGGGTCATAAATAACCAACATCCATATAGGTATAGTAAACTGTTGAAATCAATGAAAATTTCAGATGGTCAACATCTCTCTGGATTAAGTCCTATATTTGGGGCCTGATCTCGCCCCAGTTGAGGTCTGAGGCAAAAATCCCACTGGCTTCAATGGGAATGAACCCTTGATTTATACTAGTATAATCCCTATGATCATGCTGATATATTAATTGTGAATTACTATACCACACTTGTGAGGTATGGATTACACAGTTCAATAAGTAATTATAGATTTAGCCTAGTAGTAACTCCAAATATAGTGACCTTGTCAGTTTGTTTTAACTTTGTAACTACTATGTAGTTGCCCTATCTAGAGTCTAATTACAGAGTAACAAACTGAAAGTTCCCTAATATAGACAGAATAACTCTTCACTACCTGTCCTAATTACTTTTTGTGTGGCCTTTTGATGAAGATCAAGTGTAGTATCAATTTAATATCTGATATGTTCTGATTAGGGGACTATATCCTGTATTTGCAGGTGGAAAGACTCGGAGCTTGTAGGACTTATCCATCTATATCTTCTGTGAAACTAGGATCTTAATGAGTTTCAGTTTAACGTCTGAAATGTGTCCCTAATTTGCCTAGCAGAAAGTCTTGTTTAATTTCTGGTAAAAGTTGACACCTAAAAATCATTTTTGTCTGATTCACTGGAATTTCTATCTCCAAAAACTGTTTTTCAACTTTGCAACAATGAATTAGGCTGGTTTGCACAGGTTTTTGTAAAGTGAGATTTTTCTTCCGCATCAATATATTGCTAATGGTTACTGTATTACTAAGCATGTAACTCTGCACTGAAATGATCACACACATTCCCAGGCACATAGAAAGTGTTGTGCATTGAACAATAGTCCTAAAATTCTATATGCTGTTGCCCTGAGAAAAGCGTACAACTTGGATCTTAGAAAAACTCCCTGTTAGTTATAGGTGAAGCTCACAGCCTCTGATCCACCTAGGCTGTTGTTAAATGGTGTGCAAAATGCCAGAGTGATAAGTAACATGGCGGAAGCACTGTGCCTCCAGGACAGAAAAGTTCAAATCCTGAGGATTAATGTGGAGGTTGCTGGGTTCATCTGAAAGTATTTTATCAGGCAACATGAGCAAGAAGATGCTGAGATTGCTGTTTATAGCTGAGGCTACTTTAGCGCAGTCCAGAGAGTGTTCTTTATAGTGCTCATTATACTGCTATGGGGCCTGGTCTCTGGCTTGGAGTGAAAGAGTCTCTAATGACTATCTGAGCACAGTGGGGGAAAAAAAAAGCCCTTTAAATTTCTTTTTAATCTCGCTGCATTTTCAGAGTGAATATTTTTCACAGTATGATTTTCACAAAAAAAATGGTTTTATTTTAGGAAACATACTTTTATGAAGGCACATCATAAAGGTTAGGATTATTTAAGAGAGGGGAATTAATTGAGTCACTTCTATAGGCATTAGGCAAATTGTCTCACTTGAAGTTAAGAGGCAACCTGGGAGTGTTTAAGTATAGGGTGCCTGCGACGCACTTTATGATAGTCTTAGCTTACGACCTTATATCATTTTATTTCTCTATTAAATCAAGACATTGCACACTGAGACTAGAATGGTGCATGGTGCAGTAGTTAGCTCCTCATGTTCAGAGGACTGTGTAGCATACTGTGACAAAATAATAAAGTTATGCTGTACAAATGGAGTTTGTACAGTAGCCCAAAAAAGAAAAGCAAATGTGTGTGTGTGTTAGGACGGAATATAGAAACGTGTACATCACAGAATATTGTCATATATGGGTAGTGTGTAGTGTTGTAGGACACATACCATGGTAAAGGTATTTATCCTTGTGACTTAAAAATAATTTGCCAAATCCAGAAATCTTTACGGGGCCAAATCCTTGGCTTCAATGGTAGTAAGGATTCAGTCCAGTAAAAATATGTAGCACTTCTATCATCCTTTACTTTTTCACAGGGTTATACAAATGTTAGCTAAGTGACATTTAAAGTAGTAGAGAATGATTTTGTGCTGGGCCTACGTGGGAGGAGTTTGTATGCTGACTCTGACCATTCACCAAGCAGATTTGGCGGAAGAGGCTCCTACAGTGCCCTGGGGAGGATGGTGGGGCTAGTGAAGAGGGCACCCCTCCAGTGCAAGAAGGGGGTGAACTGAGCATATAAGATATAAGTGAAGTATTAGATCTTTTTTACATTAAAATAAACCCCAGTCCTCCTTCCCATTTCTCCTCTGTCCTTGGAAAGTGCCCAGGCTCAAAAATGTCTGTATTTTTTTCACTCACATTTGCATTCAGATTAATTCAGTAAAAATGCCACATTAACTGAGCACACTCTCTACACAGAACATTTATGACTATCTCCATGAATGGCTTTTTGGGTTGTGTAACAGCATGGTCCGAGGAGGTGCTCAAATAGCCTCCAAAACTTGAACTGAGTGTAACTGATGCAGTGATATCTGCCTGTATTTGCACAACCTGTAGTTCCACCCTATTCATCTCAATGGGGGCTACCTCAGATTCCCAGCGATAATCCTTTTAAATGACAACCTTTGTTAACTCTACCAAAGAAGAAAATTGCATCATGGAATGGTCCACCCAAATACCCTGAGAGAACCTGCTTCAATAGAGAAACAAAATCCCCTTTGACCACACATCCCTAGTTGTCACCTATCACCCCATACTGGAACCTGCACAGGGGGTCATTACAACACCCATTTGATGGGGACCACATCCTGAAAGAAATCTTTCCTGAATGCCCTCTTCTGGTTTCAAACAACCCACCGGACTCTCGAAGCTCATCATCAGAAGCAAACTCCTCACAGACCAGGACACACCAACTCAAAGTGGCACAAGACTCTGCCATAATAACATATGGAAAACCTGTAGACGTATCTCCACTGCTATGATGATCAACACCTCCCCACAATACATCTTTCAAGATCCATTGATCTTACATGTGAAAATCACAACATGTGGTGTTACCTCATCCAGTGCACTAAATGCCCCAATAACAACTATTGGAAATGAGACCATCACTATGCTCTCAAAACACCACATCACCCATATCACTATATATCTGACCTCTCCATCCTCATCCTCAAAGGAAACCTGAACAACACTTTCAGAAGACAAGTCTGGGAGCTTAAATTCATAACTTTGCTAGACACTAAAAATCATGGACTTAATGAAGATACTGGATTTATGGTTTACTACAACAATCTATAACCCATTAAACCCCCTTTCCCTTCCTCCCCGCCCCCCCGTCCGATAACTATGTTGCTGTTAACTGGCCATTTTACCTTGAATGGCCCCTTAAAATGTATGTTAACTACTTATGCTAAACCATCTATTCCACTTTGTATTTAGCTGTGACACTCGGAGTACATTTACCAGACCTGAAGAAGAGCTCTCTGGAAATTTGAAAGCTTGTCTGTCTCACCAACAGAAGTTGGTTGAATAAAAGATATTACCTCACCCACCTTATCTCTCTAATCTCTTGGAACCAACGTGACTACAACAACACTGCAAACAACATTGTATAACACTCATCATGGTATGTAAGAAAGGATCATACTATGAAGAGATGCACAATCAACTGTGAGTGACAGCTCACTTTGGCACCACCCATGAGTGGGTATGGCAAAGTACCACCTCACCAAATCAAGAAGGAGCCTAACTCAAGGCACCTAGCAGAGCCAAGTGGGGCATCTGAACCACCCCATGGGGAAGACAGGCTCAATAAACTGAGTGGGGCATATGAAACTTTAATATCACCACCTTTTTATCTAATTCAGGCTCTGGTGGGAGTCAATTTAGAATGAATTTAAGAAAGCTGATAAGCAAAGCACTGTATAGGCCTTGACGCAGAGCAGTGAAGACCAGTATAGTTCTTTAATTACGTCTGTCTTTAATATGCTGCAGTTAGCATATGTAATGTTTTACTTGTTCACAGATTTGGCATTTTGATGGTTTGCAGTTGTCTTTTAAATGGGTGTGTGTCACTATGTCATTCAAGTCCAGTCAGAAAAAACCTGTTCCCATCTCCCCTTTAGGTGAAGTAATGGTAACTACTGTTTTTGTATCCTCTTATTTTCCCTGATGGTCTGTGGGCTGTTAAATAAGAAACCCAGAGGATTTCCCAGAAGGGCTGGAAAAGAAATTTTAGAAATGTAGTTGGCAGCAGAATTCACTCAATCTCAGTTCTCAAATGCTGTCAGAGATGCACATACAATTGTATGGTATGTGTAGTGGACCAAAGATGGCTTCCCTTTTGTGGGGCAACTTATGAAGTTATTGTTCAGTGTCTGCAGTTTGGCACCTATGTTTGTGTTGCAAGCACATATCTTAGTACTTGTCCCTGGTGTTGCACAAATGCTCATACAGATTAATTAGTTAGAGGCACAAGTACTTTGATCTGCAACCACTTTGTGGGTGCAAAATTACAGGTGCAAATTTTGGAAGCACAAATTGTACCTGGAAAAAATGATGACATGGTCTTAGCCTGGCTGAAAAGGTGTATATGCAAATAAGTATCTAAAAGAAACACACACATTGATAATACTGGCACAGTTGAATGTTCCTGTGTGTAATTCCGCAGGCAACCAAAGCATAGTAAAAGAAGAGTCCTATGCCATCATCCAAAATTTCAACCAGGAAGCACAGCTTCCTGAAATGCATTGAAACAGAATTTTCTTAAAGGCCATGACTAAAAATATTATTCTTACCTTTTAGGGAGGAAGAGGTAGAATGAGTTCTCAACACCTGCGATATCTTGTGGTACAAAATCCAGCCAGAATTGAATTGCTCAGTAAGGTACTCCACAGAGGCTGGTCTGGCACTTTAAAAAATGTAAATAGCCTAGACTAAACCAGAAGAATAACCACTTTCATCTTAATCTTACAACAACGACATGTTAGCTGGTAACCTCACATTGTTTATTTGTTATGATGATGTCTGTGCACAGTACATCTATTATGAGAAAAAAACAGTAATACTAATATTATAATAGCACATGATTTTTATAGTGCTCATTGAGGTCCTGGTCCTAAAAGGTGATGATCTCAGGCCCTTGATCAGTCCTGTTTCCATTGAAGTCAATGGAGTTTTTCCATTGGGAACAGGATGTGGATAAAGGCCTAACCCTACAGTCCCTGTCCGGGTCGAACTCCCCATTTTTCTTAAGAGAAATTTTGCAGGATCAGGTCCATTGGCTTTCAGAAAGAGAGTTTACTTGTTTAAATTATAAACAGCAAGGAATCCTGTAGGATGAAGAATTTTAATAAATTCATATTTCAAATAATCCATATTGGCCATTTGTGTGCTTAAAAATAATATAAAGAAGTTTATATACACTGCTTGTGTGTGTGTCTGTGTGTGTTTGCGCGCGTGTGCGTGCACACTCACGCATGCTGAGCAAGCTGTATTTGCATATTTCTTTTTTGGGGCACAATATAAATTGAGCTCTAGAAGCTGTTCAAGCAAATTTTAGAGAACTGACTCAGGAAAAGTGATGTTGGCATCAAGCATTTTCGCCCCAACTGACATCAAGATATGGCCATGGTGGAAGACTTGCAGACATCTAATACAAGTGGAGGAGAGGAATCACATGAAAGAAGGTAACAACACCAGAAAACAGACAGCAGCATGAACAGCTAAATATGGTCTTTCAGTGAACTATGAAAGCTATGCAGAATGAGACATCAGAGGCACATTGCACAGGAGAATAATGAGCGCTGACAGTACAGTGAAATCACACGCAGAAAATTGAGATTTTATTTTCTTAAGCATCATGATCATGCTTTATTAAATTGCAGCTATAAGACGGTATAGACCTAAAGTTTAGGGTTTAAAAAGATTACTACTTTTTATAGAAAACCTAATCGGAACAGAAATATTTTCATGAAATAAATTACAAATCAATCAGAATATTCCACTGTAGTGATTTCAACTAAAATTACAGCTATGTGCATGACAGCCAGAAAATGAAACTAACTAGAATCAGACCAGTCTTATTTCAGTGTACAGGCTAACTGAAGGCCAAAAAATCAACAAGCAACTTAAATAGTGAAAGGCACAATACAGTTGTATAATTCTTCCATTTTTATTAACACAGAAAAAAGTGTTGTTTTTGAAATACTTCTGTTTTGAGTGAGTCTCTATACTTCAGTAGACCAATAGGGCCCATTCTTCTCTCTGATGCTAAGGATACTGTTTTTTCTTATGTTCAGGAGAAAATAGATTCTTGAGAAGTCTATTTAAAGAGAAAACTACAGATGTTGGAAATTTTGTTAGATCTCTGCATAGAGCTAGGACAACAAAACATATACCATAGTCCCACCTTTTGATTCTCACAGTTAATTATTTGTCAGTATGACGGTGGACAGGGTTTCTGAATTCATGTTTCTGATGAACGTCATCAGTGTTAAACCTGTGCCTATGGCCATGGTGTATGGATTGCTACTTAAGTGTGTCTTTATCTACCATCTGGTCTATCCACTCCAGAATCAGCTTTCTAGTTACTTCTTTTTCCAGGCCATCTGGCTATTCATCTTCTACCCTGTGGCTTCTCTGTGCTTTTGGAAGGAAAAACATAGCTCATCACAATCTACAGTACAGATTTGATGACTAACTAGGAGGTTTTGGCCTGTGTATTGTATCTGGAGTAATACTTGAGACAAGTGGTAAGTTAGAAAAATACAACAACTTAAACATGATTGTAAAGGAAAGTTCTGGCTTATTTTTGAATTTTAGCCACACAACTATTAGGAGACAGTGGAGTGACAGGAAATTCAACCAATGAAGCATTCCATCATCAGAACACTTTTATTGCCTGAATATAGCAGCTTCTGAAAGTTGCTACCTTTTACCACTTTAACCTTTCATATCACAGAGTAGATTTAGAATGATAGGTCCTGATTTTTAGTTTTACCTGGTTTAACTCCGTTGACTTTGGTGGAGTTACTTTTGATTTATAGTGGTGTAGGTAAGATGAGAATCAGAACCAATGTGTAAAACTGATCAGAATCAGGTTCACTATCTCATCTCAATGCATGAGGAGTTTTTAATCCATAGCATCCATTAGCTACAGGTGTGTAAGTCTTAGGGCCTCAAGGTGAAAATATTTTCCTTAGCATCCATGTGCCAGCTGCATTGACTCAAAATATCATAAAGTTCAATTAAGTTCTATTGGGTCCATAATCTGCACATTAAGAAATATTACATGATAGATAAGGCTGTTAAAGTAAAAAATTTGTTAATGTGCCAAAATATGTATTTAGCCAATAAATTACAATGGCTCCAAAGGATTTTGATAGTAATATATGGCATACTTGCATAGTAAGGAGGGAATAGAGGGAATATTTTACTCTTCTGCAACACCTTTCATGTGAGGATCTCAAAGCACTTTACGGATATTAAGTCATTTATTTATTTAATTTTCTCCCAAGATATTCCCATCCAGTTCTCTAGGTGCATGTATATTTAAAAATGTCAAATTTACAAGTAAACTATTCAATTATAATTCCTGCTCATTCCAAAAGTCTTTCAAGTGTGATAAGTCGCCTTCAGCTATCCCTTGATATGAGGATGATTTCTGCAAAATGAGTTCATTGGTGGATTTTTAGGTGGCTAAATAGCCCCGTTTGTGCCTTACAGATTTTCCCACAGAGGTGAAAGGTGTAATCTTGGAGTAGACATAAGTGTTGGCTAGATTTTTGTGTCCTTTCTTTCCTCCTTTGTCACTTCTCTGTCTCATGAACATGTCTGTTCTCCTCAAAATGGATTGTAGCTTGGTGTATGGGTTGCCATCACAGTCTTCCATGCTACGCCAAGTCCTCCCTGTTTGTTGGATTCATAATATCCTTTTTAAGGTGTATTTTCAGTATGTCTTTGAAGTGCTTCCGCTGCTCTCTGTGGGGCCTTCTTCTCTGACTTAACTGAGAGAAGAGGACTTGCTTTAGGAGGTTAATGTCATGCATACATGCACAGTGGCCAGCCCAATGGAGTTGGTGTTTCATGACCTGTGCTTCTACACTGTTGATTTTGGTTGCCGAGAGAACGCTGATGTTATTGCGTCAGTCTTCCCAACTGATCCTGCTGGACCCACTCAGCTGCTTGAGATGTTTTCTATACGTCAGTGCCTATAGAGGAGAGTGTGGATGACAACTGCTTTATAGACCAAGATCTTTGTGCCTGTTTGCAGATTTCTGTCATTGAAGACTTGTTTAAGTAGTCTTCCAAAGGATATGCTGGCACAGTGAATCCTGTGTTTGATTTCTGTGTCAGTGCTGGCTTTTTGGGAGAAGTGGCTGCCAAGGTATGGAAAATGCTCCACATTTTCCAGGGGTACTCTGCCGATGGTGATTTGTGGAGTATGAATAGTAGTTTGTGCAGATGAAGGTTGGTAGAGTACCTTGATTTTTCCGATTTGTGAGAGAGAGACAGACCCAGGCTGTGATAGGCATCTGCAAAAAGATTTTGGGGGCTTTGCAGGTCAACCTCTGTGTGTGCGAGGATGATGCAATCATCTGCATATTGAACACCTCTAAGTTTTATTAAGAGGAAATTAATAATATTTTAAAATAATCCCTATATTTAAAAGTTTCAGATCTGCCTAAAAATGTATTGTTAATCCAAGGATATACATACCTTGAGTGCAGCCCCTGCGCCAGAGAGAGCTCCAGTTAAGTGCTGACATCCCAGTGGAACATAAGCATTTCATATAACATCACTGTGTTCTAGCCCTTTACAGCCCTTGTTGGAGACAAGATTTATGACACAGCAATAACAAAGCACCTCTCATTTCAAAGGATCTCAAAGCATTTTACAAACTCAGCAGAGACCACCACTTCACCTGCCAAAGCCGGTGCTAGGCATAGGCATAAGCAGACTAAGCAATTGCTTAGGGCCCCCAGCAGCTTAAGGGGTCCCCATATTCACTTTTTAGTATGTGTGGGGGGGGGGGGAGCGAGACCCCCCAAAATATTTCTGTTCAGCACCACCTCTGTCACCAGCCATCGAAATGCAGCCACCTATGGCACAGAGTGCAGCAGCTGTTCAGTACGGCCAAGCAGCACTACACAACATTTTGCAAGGAGAGTGCAGACACTGAAAATGCAATTTGCCAAAGCATGGAAACTAACATTCCTTTGCTGGCTATACAAATGAACCTAGTTGTGAAATTCAAAGTTAAGATTAATATAGTCCATCACATTATTTTTTCCCCTTGATGCCATAAATGAAGGTCACAGGGCTCAAGCCCCCATCTGCTCTACTCTCATATTATAATAATTGTTCTATGTTTGTACAGCTCCTAGCACAATGGGGGTCGTGGTCCATGGCTGGGGCTCCTAGATGCTAAGGAAATACAAATAGTTATTATTAAGAGTAATAAAAATAAATACTTAATGTTCTCAGAGTACTTTATAAAGTTGGAGAAATATTATCACCATTTTATAGGTGGGGAAACCAAGACACACAGAAGTGAAGTGACTGTACAAGGCTAGAGGATAAATCTGTGGCAGAACTGGGAATAGAATTCAGGTCTCATGACTTTTGCTTTGGTGCTTTAACCAGCAGATCACAGTATGCAGGCACACCTCAGCCTGTACCTTGTAAAAATCAGCTCTGTTTTCATTTACACATCCCCATTCCCCAAAAATACCCAAAGGCAAATTCCAGACTGGCATGCAGCAGCCGCAGTGTTGAATTCCCTAGCTTGGGTGGTAGTTAAATGGTTTTGTGTTTTATTTATGTGCTTTTATTTGCCTGTTGGGAAGTATGGATTACATGCTTTCTTTTGCTTATCAAAGTCAGAAATGTATTTCTCCCATATCAGTAGGTGAAGGATGTTAGAAAACTTCATGTTTTTCTTTTCCAAGTAAGTAAATAAATAAATCAAATGGCATGCTTGTTTGCAGTCTGGTGTCCACATATCCCAATGCATATTGAAGTGCTATTTGAAATAGGTGAATCAGCCCTAGACTTTGTGACAGAGCTCTACACAGGGGGGGGGGGGGGGGGAAGACAGAAAGAAAGAAAACCTTCTAATGGGGGAAAAAACAAAAACAACCCACCAGGCATTTTGGGAAAGTTCTGCTCCAAAGGAGGGGGGAAAGATGGAGAATAATGAATTCATCAAGCTGAAAATGCACAAGCCAACGGAGCGCACAAGTTTCAATACCAGGCAAATGGAAAGAGAGCCCCCATTACTGTTGAGATACACAGACACAGCTCCACTAATCGCTTGGTCATGCTTCGGAGACAGTAAGTCATCACAGGCCATGACATGGTGAGAATGGGGTTCTGGGGGTTTGTTGTCAGAAAAAATTGTTTATTTAACATCCATAACCAAGATCATCCCCCTCCCCTTCCTCCTTTTCCTGACTCCCACTCCACATGTCTCTGTAAGGAAATAGTGAGTCAGAAAATGCTTTCAGACTCCTTCAGTAGAACAGAATTTGGTAGCTATTAAAAGCAATGGACCATTCCTTCTGGGCTGCAGAAAGAATTTTGTAATGAGATGTGGAACTGGTAGCTAGTTTGACTTGAGCCCAGGCTGGTAACAACTAAAAGTGTTTCTATTCGGCAGTGATTTTTGTGGCTTTCGTAAAATGAGCTGGTGGTCTCAGCCTAGTTCACCATCACAGATAGCACTTGTTAGAACAGTAGAACCTCAGAGTTATGAACACCAGAGTTATGAACTTACCAGTCAACCACACACCTCATTTGGAACCAGAAGTACACAATCAGGCAGCCGCAGAGGAAAAAAGAAAGCAAATACAGTACAATAGTGTGTTAAATGTAAACTACTAAAAAATAAAGGGAAAGCAGCATTCTTTTGCATAGCAGTGTTTCAAATCTGTATTAAGTTACTGTTCAGTTGTAAACTTTTGAAAGTACAATCATAACGTTTTGTTCAGAGTTACGAACATTTCAGAGTTACGAACAACCTCCATTCCCAAGGTGTTTGTAACTCTGAGGTTCTACTGTTGTCTCAGCAGTGAGACTGAGAAGGCTGAGAACTGAATGGGCATGAAAATTGTAGGACAGTAACAGTACTCTCAGGGCTGAGATGGATTGGCTGGTCAATGTGGGGATGTTTTCCCTGCTTCTTCCTGGGCTGTATAATATATTTCAGTCCCTTGGGTTGCCAATCCAGTACCTTTCACAGCACTAATTTAGTCACTCAGATACTACTAGAGTAAGAACTTAGATTATTGAGAACTTCATTAAGGTTCCATAGTTAAGGCTACATCAGGTTTTTTGCATGGGACAGGACCTTGAAACCTTCCTGAGGCTGAAACAGTGGATTGCTTTAAAAAATGAAGAGCAGAAAGGGATCTTTGAAGGTTCTGTGAATTTTTTAAGGTGTTTGGGTCACTGGCAATTTTTCCTGTGCAAAGAAATAAATGGTCTACAGTCACACTTTTCAGATTTTGCACCATCTCTCACCAAATTTGTATCACTTTTGCTCAGAAGCTACAGAATTCTCCAACTTCAAAATTCACATAGATATCAGCATCTTCCTCCTTTGAAGTAGAAAGTTCCTTTTCCCAAAATCTTTTAAGCCTTCTCTTCAAACATTGATTATTTCTACTGAACTAAAATAAAAAAGACACTGTTTGGAGGGGAAAATTGAGGTGGTATTATTTCTGTGTGTGTCACAGAATTATTATTGAGTAAGGCCTCATACCCCAACTTTGAGGCAGACTAGCATTATTACACTTGAGCTAATTAATTAAATGACTAGATTGGAACTCAGAAGAACTGGGTTCACTTCCTGACTCCTAACACAGACTTCCTTGAACTGTAAACCAGAGATTATGGTCTTCAGTTGTTTTTGCAATTTACATTTTCTTAAAATGATTAACATGTATTTCCTTTTAAAAACAATACTGTACCTAATAGAAAAAAGAAAATAGATCACAATACACACAGTAATGAGCATTTTGACAGTTATATCATAATAATGCATGATAAAACAGGACTGCTACACTTTTTTAGTCCTTTGCTACATAGTTTTGAGGTCTGCACTCCATAATAAATCTTTCAAAGCCTGATCTTTTCCCCTCTCTGGGAAATAATAATACAAAGTTTGTGCTCTTTAGTCCATGGTTACAAAATAAGTACATTGATTTGCTCTTTGATACATGTCTCCATAACATCTTTGAAATTACTAAGGTACAGTGAAGTGCACCTAACTATTATTGAGGGGGAAGGGATCTAATGTCCTTTTCACTTAGCCCATGCATGTAACTTTAAAACACAAGGAAATTCCCAAAGGGAAAAAGCTTCTTGAAAAATAATTAAGGAATGGAAAAAGCCACACAAATCCTTAAAACCAAGAAATGTCCAGTTAATATCTCCTTCCTCAACATACATTAGCCTCCACATAAAATAATATTAATTTTTGCTGGAAGACTCCACCCTTCTATAAATTAGTATCAGCCACCTCCAGCATGTAGAGAGAAACAATATCCACACCCCATTCTTTATGAATGCAGTGTATGACAAACCTTTAATTCTGATCCAACAGTTCACCATGAAAAAATAAGACATCATATGTTTTATTTACCTTTGCTATTTCGTAATGTTGTTGAGATCAGTTATGATTTTACCTTATTTCTTTAAGAAAGAACTTTTGACATTCAGAGGTCTGTGAACGTGCTACAAAATGTAATAAGTCCCAAATACAGAACCTTGATTTGCTCTGGGGTGTTCCATGATGATTAAACTAAATTAGGAGGGAAAAGGTGGACCCAGGGGCTACATCTTTTCCCTCTAGTGCACTTGAATTAGGCAGAATAAGGAACTAAGAATTATTTTTTTCCCTCTTTTTCTCCCTTTCCTTCAAAAAGCCACAAGAATAATGAGGAAAGGAACACTCATTTGAGCTCAATCTGTTGCTTAAGGACAAAACACAAACCTCCTTACTGAGTTAAAAATGAGTCTGAATAGCAGTTAGGTTCATGCACATAAAAATTACCACTGCTCCCACAGTCCTTATTCAGATGAGATGAATTCTTTTTCTGATAAGAGATGAATACTGGCTTTGTTAAACGAGCCCATAATTAACAGACTTGTAACATCTAGAGTGAGAGTGCCTTAAAACGATGTTGCCATGAGGATGTCAGACCTGTGGAGACAAAGATTTATTAAAGTTACAGTTGCTGAGGGTAAACTTTACAAAATGGCTAGTGTGATTTGGGGAATTGCCAGTCAAGTGAAAGTGTGACCAACAAGGTATCAAACTTTTTCATTATTAATGCTGATAGCTTTATCCTCTGGAGACCAGGGTTCAAGTTGTGGGAAATTAAATTAATTTGGTGGTCTTGTTCTAGTGCCAACTATTTTATACCATCAATAAGCCACTTTGGCATGGCTGGTGGTCTATTCAGAAGTGCCAGGAATGGAACAGCAGGGATTTTGGGGGCAGAGGAGAGAGGAACATCAAAGTGAATGTAAGCAGAAATCTGTGAAATAACTTGTGTAACACCTGGGCTCCAGACAAACTTGATCCTGCATGGTTCTGAGTGTCATCAAGTCCTATTGACTTCAGAATCAGGTGCTTAACACCTCTCAGGAACAAGCCCTCCAATTGGTCTGAATACAGACTGTGATCTGCCTGTTTATATATCTACTTGTGGAACTGGTTTGACTAGGAAAAGTGGTCAAATTTTCGCTGCACTTAGCTAACACAAGTTAACACAGACAAAGCCTGTCTGTGCATGTATCCATCTCCATATTTAGACCACGTTCATTGTCATGGTATCTCAGGGTCTTTGTCTATCACTATGTCTTCTACCAGTAGTTTCAGCCCTCACTTTTTTTTTTTTTTTTTTTTTTTTTTTAAGTATCAAGTCCATCCAATTTGTTTGTGGGGAAAAAAAGAATTGACACCCCTTGATCCCTATCCTGGGTTTGTCCAGATCACTGTGATAACATAAAAGATAGGTAAAGGATATGTCATTCAAAGAAGAATACATAACATAGTAAGATGGTTGTTCTTTCAGGTTCATATAGTGATCTGATTTCATTTCTTAGTTCCCAATTGATGTTTGTTTTTATTTAAAATGTATGTTGGGGTAACTGTTCTGAATGTACTGTCCAAGATAACAGCATTAACTGGCATGGCTGCAAAATCAATAATAGTATCAAAAATATACATCTACTGATTAAGAGTGACATGAAACAAATTTGTTAACTAAAATAGATAGAGTCAACAGTTTAGACATACATCATAAATGTTTCAAATTCATTCAGATTTCTTGTTTGTTTTTAACATTTAATAAATCATTTTTTAAAAGATGCATTGGGATACGTACCATAAAATGTGGAAAGGAGAAAAAAAAAAAAAGGAAAGGTAACTCAGAAAGTACTTTCCTCCTTCCCAAGGGGGAGAGGAAAAAACCCAGTAGTGGACTTCACCTAGGGAAAGTAATTGAAAATGCTAATTTAGTATCCATAGACTTAACTTTGAAGGACAGGTTTTTGTCATTTGGCTTCTTGAGGAACAGCAGAGCAGAAATAAAAATAGATCATTGACCAAAAATATCCCTTTCCAGCTGAGACATTTAAAGAATCACTGTATTCATTTTTAATCCTATATAAAACAGATATTTCAGAACTAACCCAAAAGGAGACTAAACTACCAAAGTCAAGAACACTAGATTTTTTTTTTTTTTAAATGTGGTTTGACAAAATTATAAAAAACAGATTCTTTCTTTGCGCTCATAAAATAGTGAGAAGGAATGGGTAAGTTGGACCTGATCACCCTGTCTCTTCCAAACCAAATCGATTCACACTGTAGCCACTCTGAGGTCTTTAGTACATTGCTTCTTGGTGGGGGCATTGGGAGATGAAGCATGGAAATCAGGGAGCATGAAACACGTTCCCTTGTGGCCCTCTATTAATCTTTTCTGCTTTGATTATTTGCGTTCCTAGCAGGAGTAATATGAAGGCAATGAGGGAATGCATGGGGACTGCATGGGCACTCGCTAGCCAGACAGCATAAAGGCACAATTTATGCTATAACAGTTTAAATGTGATTTTTAAGGAAAAAGTGAAAAGACTCTGGATTTGGCTCAAAGACTTCCCTGCTGTTTGAGTGACTATGGGGATGAAATCAGATTGTGTTGTATCAATATTTTGTAATACTGCTACAAACACAAGAGGCTCTGAACAACGCTGTCCAGTTTCTTGATCCTAAATTTCTTTTCAGTTTCATTATTTAACTTCAGGAATTAGACCATTAGACTCCTCTTGTCTTTCCCACTTCCCACATAGGTCCAGAGTGCGTTCAGTATAATGGAAATGAGGTGGCTTCAATGTGCACAGGTGACAAGATGTTGGGACACCAGTTGTAGGGATCAATCCTTCCCTGTGTACTGTTCAGGCATTTTCTGTATGAACTCCTTGTAGCCCTGCATACGGAGAAGTTTGAGGATTAGGTGGGGAGCCAGCTTGTGCAATGGTGGACCAATGACTACAAGGAGTTCCATCCCTGAAGTTATAGTGGCAAAAGGGGTTTCACTGCAAATAATAGGAGAGGATTCCTTGCTTAGCCTCCATAGAAATCTCAAGTGGGCCAGATCTTCAATTAGTGTAAATCCGCATAGCTCAGTTGAAGTAAATGGAGCTTCAGCAATTTGCTTCAGCTGAGGATCTGGCCTATTATTCTAGCTGTGAGCTGAGATGAAGATATGGCAATTTGAAAAAAAATGGCGATAGAGCTGAGCTTTAATTGTACCGCATGATGCGTACAGAAGTATTTGGAAGACTTCCACTGATGCACCAGACATTGTGTAGAACACTAATTCGTGGCTCCTAACTTGATGGGCAAAGACAACTCTGAGCAGAAGGTAGAATAAAACTGAGTATTGATAGAAGACACAAAAATAAGAAACTATTAATTCGGGACTATCAGAGGTAATAATATCTAAACACCTTAACCTCAAACTCATTAGTCTCACATATCTCAATCAATATGGATTCTCTCAGAAATCAATTTTCAGCCGCAAATATGATTGTTAAATAATTCACAAGTTACAGGCCTTCGGGCAGGAAGAGGTTAGAGAAGCAGAAGGAAAATGGTGATCTCGACCTCAGATGCAATTTCAATTAAAAGAGGAGAGCATCTGTAAAATATAATTTTATGTTCAAGATGTCAGTCCGTTGTTTAAAGAAAAAAAGGTATAAATGTGTATGATATTCCTTTGCAATGTGATATTTATTTAAAAATTTCTTATTTTTTACACATTAACAGAAAAGGAGCCATTAAATTTATCAGCAAGGAATATTTCATTTAAAACACTCTGCCAGAAATGGTCGTCTCTTTACTTTGTAAAAGTAAACAAAAAGTAAAATTAAAAAATCTATCCATCTGTCTCCAATTACACAATTAGTTTATTATGATGTACCACTAAAAGACAAAGGCAGTAGACAACTTCAGGGGATTTTATCAAATTCTGTGAATATTTTTAACCAAATGATGTAGATATTATACCTGGATTTCTATTTTTGTTCTGTCATCTGCTTGGCCCTATTTGTATATTTTCGTAGTAGGCATTGTCATAAGATACAGGAAGACACACTAGCTTGGCTATGTGATAGCAATCTACAGTGCAATCATTTTATGGGTGTAAAGAGTCAGGATGGGGAAAACTTCTTCCTGAGGATAGTATAAGGGGGTCTAATTTTTTTCTAAAGTCCTGATTCAGTACCTACTGCAAATCAGTGGTAAAATTCCCTTTGATTTAATGGGTCTTGGATCAGGTACTAGTTACACCGGTGTAAATTCAGAATAACTACAATGAAGTCAATGGCATTATACTTTTGTAAAACTGGTGTAGACTGTTCACATTTACACTCTGAATCCCTAGAATCTGTGGTTTAGTCATAGCTATGGATGCAAACTGTAGCTTAAGCAACATTTTAAAACAATGATTTAATGCAAATTTATTTACTAACTTAATTATTTCTGTTCTAGATGTCACTTTGAAGTAATTATAATGATACATTTTAATCTGCTGTTATCTATATTCTCCCAGGGACTTTTCAGTGGACATGATTTGGATAAATATCAAACATTCCAAATGTATTTGAACTCAGCCCAGGGCAGTAATGACTAAAAGATATTACCATTGGAAGCCCCTCCTCCTGTGGCTTCCTTAAATGAGCTGGTGATCTCATTCTATTTCCGAAGGCACTCACATACTCCACTGATGGATGCCGGCATAAGGACTTAAATAGATAGATTCTAAGTGAAAAGGCGTCCATGTAAAAACACACAACTGCACTTATTGGCCTTCTCTTACAGACCTAACCACCTTCTGACCCTTAGATGTGGTCCTTTTAGCTTCAAGTTTAGACACTTTAGTGTGGGGGACATTGTGTGGTGAAGCTTGACCTGTTACCTAGACAGTCATTGTTTGGTGTAGGGTCTCATTTGCAGGGATCTCAGTTTGGCAACTTTCACCTGAAATAAATTTAAGCTAAGGTGGGGGGAGGGAAAGAGAGGTTACTTTTTTTTTTTTTAATAGGAAAGTGGGCAACTCATTCAGTGGAGTAACATTAAGTATTCACCTGTGATGTCCTCCCCTTATAAGAAAAGTTCTGAGGAATTTAACAGAACCATTCTATCAAATGTAATACAAAATTAATTCCCTCCTATGGAATTCTATAGGGTGAGTCAAAACACCTAAAGAAATTATATCATTCTCTATTAAAGTCTATGGCTTCGATTAAAATGGAAAGAAGAAATCAAGTAATTGTTTTCATTTCTATCAAATTCTGTAAGACTTTTCCATAACGGTCATAATAACCCAGGTAAGTGGGTGTCCTGATCTTCATGACAGAAGATAGTGCTTGCATTGTGTCCAGAAGTGAAATATAGCACATTATTGAGAATAATACTAAGGGGTAAACTGATGATTCAATTGCTCCATTATGACAGAGGGGTTGACTGACATCATACTCATCTCAAACTGCTTTGGAAAGGGTGGGAAATTATTCTTGGGTTTAGGACCCTTGTCCCAAAAAAGAAAGGGAGGAGGAAGGGGGGAAATATTTGCATTATGCTGAAACAGAATGATAGACAGCCTTATTTAACATGATAAGTTGTAGAATTCTGTCAAAATGGGCTAAAGTAAGAGTAACACACACACACTGTTTTTTTAAATCTGGGTCTGGGTTGAATGAACTTTCTTTTTTTAAAAAAAATATATTGTGAAATGTGATTAGTGCCAAATGTCTGTGAAATTTATTGTACTATTAAAATCCTATTGGGTCTTTGTTTATTAAATGTATTTTCCTGTATTTGAGGTTTAGGAAGGCTTGATAATGAGGCTCTGAAAATTCATGGACCCTTTTCTGCAGCTTAATTTAGGCTCTATATCAAATATGTAAAATAACATTATATCTTTCTGCAGAGTGTGTGTGTGTGTGTTACATGTTTGTATTATTTCCCTGCCAATGTTATTTCTTTTATAAATGCAGAGCTGGTAAATGATGACAAACTGACAACACTTAGCTTTCTATTATTTTCTAGGCCAGAAGGAGTAAATATGGAATGTATTCCTGTCACTTTCCGTCAGTTTTGGTTAGGGGAGTTCACGTGTCTATGCACACACATGTACAGGTACACAGGAACGTAAGAATGGCCATACTGGGTCAGACCAATGGTCCATCTAGCCCAGTAGCCAATCTTCTGCTGGTGGCCAGTGCCAGATCCTTCTGAGGGAATGACAGAACAGGGCAATTATCAATCCATCCTCTGTTGTTGAGTCCCAACATCTGATAGTCCAAGGGTTAGGGATACTCAGAGCATGTTGTTGAATCCCTGTCAATCTTGGAAAATAGCCATTGATGGACCTCTATCTTCCATGAATTTATCTAATTCTTTTTTGAATCAAGTTATACTTTTCATCTTCACAACATCCCCTGGTAGCAAGTTCCATGGGTTCACCATGAATTGTGTGAAGAAATATTTCCTTTTGTTTGTTTCAAACATGCTCCTACTAATTGCATTGGGTGACCATTGGTTTTTGTGTTATGAGAAGCGATATTCACTTTCTCCACACCATTCATGATTTTATAGACTTCTATACTATCCAACCTTGTTCATCTTAGAAAAGAGATGACTAGTCCCAACTTTTTAAATCTCTCCTCAGATGGAAGCTGGTCCATACCCCTAATCTGTACTTTTTCCATTTTTAATATATCTTTTTTGAGATAGGATGACCAGAACTGCGTGCAATATTCAAGGTGTGAGTGTACCATGGATTTATATAGTCAAATTATGATATTTTCTATCTTATTATCTATCCCTTTCCTGATTGTTACTAACAGCGTTAGCTTCTTTGACTGCCACTGCATATTGAGCAGATGTTTTCAGAGAACTATCCACGACTCCAAGATCTTTCTTGAGTCGTAACACCTAATTTAGACCCCATCATTTTGTCTGTAATATGCATTACTTTGCACTTATCAACCTTGAATTTCACTTTGTTGCCCAGTCACCCAGTTTTGTGAGATTCCTTTGTAACTCTTTACAGTCTGCTTTGGACTTAACTATCTTGAATAATTTTGTACTGTGTGCAAACTTTGCCTCCTCACTGTTTTTCCAGATCATTATTAACTATATTGACCAGCAGTGGTCCCAGTACAAATCCCTGAGGATCCCTCTATTTACCTCTCTCCATTCTGAAAACTGACCATTCATTGGTACCCTTGGTTCTTGTCTTTTTTTTTTTCTAGCTACTGATCCATCAGAGGACCTTCCCTCTTATCCCCTGCCTGCTTACTTTGCTCAAGAGCCTTTGATGAGGGACCTTGTCAAAGGCTCTCTGAAAGTCCAAGTACACTATATTCACTGTATCACCTTTGTCCACGTTTGTTGACCCCCTTGAAGAATTCTAATAGATTGGGGAAGCATGATTTCCCTTTACAAAAGCTGCTGTTGACTCTTCCCCAACAATTTGTGTTCATCTGTGTGTCTGATAATTCTGTTCTTTATTATAATTTCAACCAATTTGCCTGGTACTGAAGTTAGGCTTACTGGCCTGTAATTGTCAGGATTGCCTCTGGAGCCTTTTTAAAAAATTGGCATCATGTTAACTGTCTTCCAATCATCTGATACAGAAGCTGATTTAAGTGATATGTTACATACCACAGTTGTTAGTTCTGCAATTTCATATTTTAGTTCCTTCAGAGCTCTTGGGTGAATACAATCTGGTCCATAAGCATATATACATACATATGTACCCTAATGTATGCTTAATTCTTGATTAGGCATGATCAATGAAAGAGCACTCAATGAAAGCTGTGGGGGAGATTTCCAAGGCACAAATGAGAGGTAAATGACCAGCCCCCCCTTGTATCTTTGAACATCTCCACCCTGCGTGTCAGGACACTTTAAAATAAATTCTCCCTCATAAAAACATTATGGGTGTTTCACCACAAAGTTTCAAAAAGTAGTAGTGACACAACTGTAGTACTGGAAGCATTACTGAAGAATACTCTAGTATTTATGTGTATAAGGACTGCTAGCTGTGATGTACTTCTGGTAATGGTTATGATGAGTTGCCTTGATCTTTACAGAGTTGCACTAACCTCAGACAAGGGCTTGATCCTACAAGTCACTGAGCACCTTCTGGGAGGTACTGAGCTCCCTCAGCTCTCAGTGAAGTCAGGATAGGATCAGACTCCAAATGATTTCAGTCTTTTGCAATGACATTGCATCTCTCTTCAAGGGAAATCCTAAAGTGTGTGATTTATGGGAACTCTTAATATTGCTCATTTCCATGATTTAACTAGAACCTTTTATTCCTGTCTTGTCTGAATACAATGCAGTATTACACCTTAATGCTCATTTCTGCCCTCAGATACCACAGTCAGTAGGAGCTGCACTCTGGCATGTGAAAGCAGAGTTGGGCCTCTAATCAGAAAATATCTTTTGATATTGACTCAGAAAAATGAGCATCTTCTGAACACAGGGTGGAAGATAGTTTTCTGGAGTGGGGAAGAGGAGAGAGAATGAGGGGAAAATATTCATCTTTATTATGGGTTTTTTTTTAAAGCTCTAAGACAATGACATTACTTTAGATTTACGTTGGTGTAACTGAAATCAGAATCCTTCCCCAATGGTCTGTGTGAAAACTGATAAATAAGTCAATGCCCAATTGAGAGTGGAAAAATCAGAGGCCTGATTGCTTACACTGGTGTAAACCAGGTGTAATCCTGTTGAAGTCTGTGGAATTACATGTATAAAATCTGTCTAATTCTGTTTTTCTAATCAAGCCCAAATTTTTTGGAAGTAGAAACTGCCATTCTCAAAGATATTTTGGTTACGTAGTGCTGGATAAGATGTGAGATGTGATATTATCAATCTCTGAGGTCTCAGCTAAAACTTCTGTATCCAAGTTTAATTTTTTATAGTAATAATGTCTTCCTTTGGTGTGTTCCAATACCCCTTTGCATCTACATTCATTATAGCCAAGAAAACAAATCTTTGGAGTTAGGCTTTCTTTTTCAGAAGTGTCCTGGGAAGTCAAGAGAACAAACCCCTGTTAATTGTTCTTTATTCATGATGCATAAAATACTCAAACAATATTCATTAGGAAAAACAATTGCAATAATTATCTTATAAAAAGTCAGAGTGATGTCTTTTAAAATGAGGACATTCTCCAGACAAGATTCTGCTTCAGTTTTGTTTTTGCTTGTTTATTTTTGGCCAAATGGTTTTAGATAGCGGTTACTGAAGTATCAGTGACCTCTTTGGTTCAATTGAATTAGAAAACTAAAATGAAGTTTAACCAATATTGGTCTTTGCTGCCTTTTAAAATAGAGGAAATTGGAGTTTGGAGATACTGTAACAAAATCACCAGTAGCAGCTTCTCTCTGAAGCTGTGTGTATATCAGGGTGTTGCTGAGTCCTTCACACAGTCCCCTGAAATTTGCAGGGACATTTTGTCCTTAGATGTCCTTGGAGATGTTCTCATTATATGCTGGATGTTTTGTTTCCTTTATATACAGTTGGTTTCTGCATGTTTCTTGAATACTGACGTAGTAAAGGTGATTTACTGATACAGAGAAAGTCCAGCCATCAATCTCAGTACTTCTGAATTCTTCTGCTGCTGCTACACTTCCTGTATGCTACTACCTGGCTTAATACAGGATGCTGTATCTATGTGGTATGTTCTTCCTTGCAGGCACAGATGAAGAACATGCACAGTAGTTGGAATGATCTACAGAATAACAGGACATGCACAGTAGTTGGAACAATCTTCTACAGTTTTTAGTGAACATTTTGATAGAAATCAATCAAAAACTGGGACTATTCCTAGCAAGTCAAGTTTCTTCTTCCTTGATCTTTCTAATTTCATTACCCTAAATTATTATAGACAACAGTTTAAAAATACAGCTCTAGAATTCTTACGAACAAGAGCATGATCCATGACTATTTCTTTCTCATTCCAGTCATGAGACAGACTAAATTCATGCTTTCTGACAAAATACTGATTTATTAACAATTAGGTTATAAAAGATTTTTAATGTTTGAAAGTGACACTTAGTAAAGAAACTAGGTCACAGAAATAGAAGAAAGGACTAAAGGCCCAGTCCTATGATATTCCCTACCCCCCTGATCCACCCACTCCATCCACCCTGCACTCCTCAAATCCATGAATAATCTTTACTCACAAAAATGGCCCCACTGAAGTCCTTGGTATTTCTTGTGTAAGTAAGGACTGCTCATGCCAGTAAAGGTGTTCAAGACTGAGATCTATAATTTAATGTGGAATCATTTCCTGATAGACCATTGGTTTTTTATGGTTTCTCCTTGCTCACTAATTTTATGAGTTCTTTTTTTCTGCCAAAAAAAGGTTGTTACATCATTAATGATGGGGCTTATTATTGCTTTTAATATTTGAATTATATCTGATAAAGCATGAAGATTTATCCATTTCCCTAGGAGCATTTAAAGTAAGACATAAAAGAACCTTTGAGTTATACTTTGTATAATTTTAAAATAATTTTGGCATGTTTTCCCTTCTGGCAAGTGAAGTCTTTAACCTTATGGAACTTCGATTTGCAATGACACCACAGTCCTTTCAAGGCAACATTATTACATCACTGATCCTGAAATACACAAAAAGTAATTAAGAGATCAAATGATTACAGTAGAGGAAACAGAAAAATAAATACCCCAAATACTAAGGGCCGTATTCTGCTTGCCTTTCCCAAACAAATTATCCTACTGCAGTCTATTCAGATCTCATGTGAAAATCCAGAAAAACCCAATGAAGTCACCAGTGTAACAGAGATTAGAATGAAGGTGAGAGAGAATTACTTACATGTGAATAAAGCAAGTAGGATTTTGCCCTAAAGCTACATTAAATGTGAATGCATGTAGGGGGAGAATGAAAACATTGGGCCAAATTCTGCTGTCATTTATATTGATGCAGCCCCGTTGAAGTCAACAAAGAGCAGAATTTGAGCTGACATCAGCACAGACTAATGTCACGTTTGAAATAGTTTTGTATCATGTGGCAGGCCAAAAAGAAAAGAAAAAAACAATCTGTTTCCATGAAAAATCCAGCAAATCTTTGAAACTTTCTTTTTTTGCCTTATCAAAAAAAAAAAGAGTGGGAATGGTTGCCGGGGTTGGTGTGTGTGTGTTGGGGGGGGGGGGGGGCTACATAAATGAGAGCAGGTGCGGTCGTGCAGAGGTAACTATTCAGCATATGTAAGTGCAGTTGAAAAATCATTGTCTTGCAGAGAATACCCGAAATTGGTCCCTAATGGCCTTGGTTTTTGTCATATGGTCTTGATTATCAGCTAAAATTGCATTGCCAATGCCTTTAGTGTGAACGAGATGGATGAATAATTATTACGTGCATTGAATACCTTTCCGCAAGGAGGAACCAGGACGTCCCCTGGTCACCGTAGCTACCATTTCATCCTGCTGTCAGGAAGACTATAAGCGGCCAATTCATCACTTGCTTATTTTTTTTTTAAAGTATGTAACATACACACACAACTGTGCAAAGAATGGGCAGTGTAAAATCCAAAATTGTGAGAAATAACTGCAAGACACAGTTGTCTCTGAGATTGCAGATTAAGAGGAGACAGATCCAGGTGCCTTCGCCTGTTTCTGAAGGCTTTACCATGTCTTCATATGCATACAATCCCCTGTGAATGTTATAGGAGCTAAAATAATTTCTAGCTTTAAAGGAGGCACATACAGAATAGCCAAAAAGAAGTGTGTGTATTGACTATTAGGGTACCTTTCAGATATGAATTACTCTCTTTATGCCTCACATTAGTTAAAAGGGGTATCATGCCCATCTCACTTCCCTTTGCATACAGTTTGCTCCATTATGCATTAACTGATATAATAACCAAAGGCTCCAGTAATGAGGTGAACAAAAATCTTCTTGCTAGCGCTAAGAATAATTCTGACTGGTATTCAAGAGTTCACCCCCTCCCCCACCCACCCCTCCACAGAAGGAAAATGTGCATGCCGGATCAGAAATGATAAGGTTCAGAACCACTCTAAGATCCATGACCATGACCACACTACTCATTCATCACTGGCATATTTATTGTAAATCATGGCCTTGTGTGACTGCTGCTTACCCTCTGCGCAGTCCTTTGCAATCCTGGCAATTAATGATGAGGGCCACCAGCTCCTAAATAGTGTACTTTGAACTTCATTGCAAATACAAATAAACATAACAAATTGCACTTCCTGTTGGAACATTCTGAGTGTCTGATGAGAAGGATTATTTGTAGAGAGAGAGGGCACAAACTTCTCAGAGCAAGATTTTCAGTGTCTGAAGATGTCCTGATTAATTGCTTGATGTCATTTGCCACTAAACCCTAATGAGGTGCCTAAAAACAGTTTTGATTAAATAATCACCCAATCACCCCAACTATTCAGGTCTCCTGATTATATTTAACCAGCTGTTTTAACTGTGGGCACCCATACTGGAACTGAAGAAAATATAAATAAATGTAAAAACATGCATTGTGTAGTTCTAAATATAAAGAAAAGAAATAAAGGTGGAAAAATAATATTTATGAAAATGTTTTATCTGTCTCTCCAGTCACAATTTTTAGCACCTTTCATAAAAATTGCTCCGAATAATTACACTCATGAATAAATTAATCCTTGCTGTACATTTAGCCTGGAAGTTGTATCCATTTTACAGATGGGTAAATTGAGACACAAGAGAAACTGACAGTGGTGGAACAGAATGCAGATGTCCTGATTCTAACACCGTGTCTGAACTACTGAACTCTACCTATACAGATTAAACATATAGTACCAAATTCTTCCTTGGTGTAAACCCTTTACTACTGTCACTGCATCAGAGAGGAATTTGGCCCTCCAGAGCCAGCCAGAACAATACTATAGATATACACCCAACCATGAATAACAAGGAAATTACTATATTTAAGGATCCTATTTATATAAAAAACCATGACATGAAACTTTAGTAGCTTATGATGTCACAGTCACCTTTTAACTTTCATTTCTAATTGAGAAAACTAAATTGATTGCATCATATAAGTCCCGATTTAGCTTTTAAAATAAAAACAAAAGCTAAAAATGGCTCAGCCAAGAGACTGAAATGTTATCACAAGCCAGTGAGATCAATAACCTAAAAAAAATGAAAAGTTTTTGAGTGACAGTTTAAAAATGGGAAATTTAAATATATATCGCCACATTCAGTTCCATTGTGTGTTGCATAAAATGCAATGGCAGTATGTTCTTAAGCAGTCCTGAAGGTGATTTATTAGTAATACTGAATTTGTGTTTATGTTCCACACTGTAAACTACATTTATAGCAAAATATCTGTATTAAGATATTAATGCTAGAAGTGCTACCTAAGCTTAACTTTACCCATATAACTCAAAATGTAGTTTATAGTGCTATAGATAGAAACATCAGTATTGACACTTGCTGCATCATCTATGTACCTAGAAAACTGTGAATGATACTAAATGCAAATTCAGGCAGCTGACAGTATGTAAAGCATAACAGTGAATACCAACAATATTTCATGGTTCTCACTGTTGAGGCTCTCTTGTATTCTGTCTCTTGTGTTCTGTGCTGAAGAAGATTTAAATAATGGGTGGCACGTATTTACAAAAATACGTGTGTGTGTGGATTATTAGATGGTTTAGAGTTACTGGCCTGTAATTTCATGTAACCTTGTTTATAAGTACAGTACATGACAGTACTCAGTATAATGCACATTGTTTGTTTGGTATTTGTTAGGGATTGATCATGAACGACACGCTTGTGACTTTACTTCTCACACAGTCCTGTCATGCAAGATGTATAAGAGTTCTTCACATGGTGCTCTTGAGCTCTCTGAACTCCCATTGATTTCAGTGGGAGTTTAGGACACTCAATACATTTCAGGATATAAGAAGTCTCTTTAAGAATTGAGCCCTTAACTTACTAGTGTTGTTATCTGGTTATCCTGAACTCAAATGTATTCTTTGCCTACTACTGTATATTCTCATTCTCTCTCTCATAGAAACACACATGAACAATGTAATGGTGCTATACAAATTTGTATTGGCTCTTGTTTGGGATGCCCTGCATAACTAATTCATGTTTCCGTCTCTTGTGATTAATGTGGTCACCAAAAACACAAGCAAATGGAAATGCCATTGAATCTTACACTATCAACATTTTCTCTAACATTTGTGTGAGCTGTGTAAGTATTATTATACATCTATGTAAACTGAGGCTCAGAGATGTTAAGTGACTTTTCCAAAATCACCCCCATCAAGTCAGGGACTGATCTGGGATTAGAACCCAGGATTTTCCAACCTCTGCTCTAACTAGAGATGACATCGAGCCAGCCCTCAAATACACTATTTTAAATTCCATTGAGTAAATCCTTACTCACTCATGCCTCCATCATTTATAATTAACATGGTCATTCCAAACTCACTATGATAAAAACAGCACTGCTATTTTGTCATCACTACATATTTTGATATTTTAGTCTCTCTTCCTTTTCCCCCTTAGAAATACAAAGTACTAGGGGAAAATGATATAATTGATATGGGTGCAGATTAGTGACATCCACAAATGCAGAATAAAGGCAGTTAACAGGACTATGTTAATGCATACTAGATACCTTTTCGTTCATACTAGCAGGGTCTACCTGGGGCAGTTATAGCCAACATTTCTGCAACTCAGACCCCCATAGCCCACAATATGGCAAGCCCAAAGATATCTTAGTGCAGGACTGTTACACTCCTTTTAAAAAAGATATATATCTTGTCTTTATTTTGAAGTAAGGACTTGATTTCCTGTGAGGTAAATCCTGCCCACCCTGTCCATGTTAATAGCCCCACAATGGAACTATTTGTGTGAGTTCATTGAGCAGGATTTGGTCCTGTGTGCATTTATTTGGCTCTTTCATTTGAGATAGTTCTTTACTACCATAGTATTAAAGGATCTTTATATCATGAAGTAAAATTGAAGATGTCTGTCTTTTCCAGAGGGATCAAGATGAGAAGCCCATTACTGTATTGACTCCCTTTCCTCCTCTTTCTTGTCTTTTAATCTGTCAGGCTGCTGTCAGGACTGGAGCACAGTTTGGCTGAGAGACAAAGGATGTGGTTCAGGTTGGCCACTCAGTGTGAGAAAGATAATGAGGTGGGTCTGAGCAGCCCAGGCCCAAGATTATAAATGAAAATGGGGAGGGGAGGGCAGTGGTTGTTCCCCATTATGGTAGTACCTGAAGTTCTCATTGTGTAGTCCCTGCCTCAAAGAGTTTACAATCTAATTCTCTTTTTCCCAACAAGGGGCTTTTTCAGGAGTTTTAAAGAGATGGTACATAAGGGTTCACCTTTATGGATAGTGATAAATAGTAGTGCTTTTATGAGGGGAAAGGTGGTTCAAGTATGAATTGTAAAGGAGAAAGGGTTTTATGTAAAACGGTTTTCATTCTGAGTGGCTTCCTGTGTCTCCATAGCATGCGGAGACATAACGGATGCTTTCTCTGCCTCTCCCCCGCATCTCTAGATTTGACTGTCTGGGGTTCTGAAGAGGTCATTCTTCTGAAATGTGCTTCCCACTTTGGTCCACCAGAGCCTGAGTTTGTTGACCTTCGTGACCTGGTATAAGTTCTATTCCATCTCGGAGACTTTTGCCTGAAACAGTGATTGTATGGATGGCATATTCTCTTTATTGTTTTTTACACTGGTCAGTATAATCTATATGTTGTTGGAACAACAAAGTTGAAGTTAGTAGTTGTTATCTTAGCTTTGTGCCTTTATCCACCCAAAAATTGACCCAGTGCTTACTAATGCATACCTTGGTATGTATTGTTGTTGGAGTATTGCTGCTTCATTTTAGATTTCATTTAAAATACCTTTTAAATTTATTTTAGGGTCTTTAAGAAACATTTTGACAAAACAGTTCATAATCAGATGACAAGAAAAATATATCATGGAAAGGGCTAGGAGCATCCTTTCTTTATTATTTCAACAATATCTATTATTAGATTTTTATTTCCTAACTTTTTTTTTATTCCCTGAGCTAACAACACTCCTCCTCTTTTTCCCAAGAGCCTTTTCTGCCTTTCAGCAGAAGTTTGTGGGCCAGTGGCTAATTTGAACTCTCACAATTTAGGAATATTAAAAAGCATCTAGTTCAATTGGATAACATAGCAGCCAGATTTGTGACCGGGTGATTAATATCCAGGTGATAAGGAGAGAAAGTGAAGCCAGGAAAGGCCAGAGGTAAAGACCTTTTTCACTACTAATGATTATTATGTCACATCTCAACTATTCATTCCTTGAAGTAATAGACAAATGGCAGAAATCCCATTGACTTCAGTGGGAGTAGGCTTAAGCCCCAAATGAACAGCTTTCTTATATGGTTGAGAGAGTGAGGACTCAGGTGTTAATTCACAAAACAGATCATCACAGATGGAGAAAGGGATAGCGTTTGAAAGAATAGCTGGTTGAAATGCAGATCCATTCAGTAAGGGCCTAATCTTCTTGGTGCCATATGTTGACTTCAGTGGGAAATGAGGACTTGCACAACTGGGCCCTAATTTCTGCTGGAAATATATAGAGCTAGGAAGGAAACCTCCTTTAACATGAAATCCCATATATATATATATATATATATATATATATATATATATATATATATATACACACACACACACACACACACACACACCTCATTAAATCATGAGGCCCCTATGCATGGATCTTGAGACCTGTTTTGTTCACAATAAAAGGTGAATCAAGGGAAGATGGCATCCAGAAAGTCAGAAGCATCCAAGGCAGCCCATCTGTAGTCTGACCATATGATAGAATTGGACAAATCTAAAGCTGCCAGCACAACTGCCCATGGAGTCTGCCAAGGAGCCAGATGCTACCTCTGCAAGGATATTTTCTGGACTTTGGATGGCAGTCATAAGACCCTCGATGCCAAAGAAGAGGTGAGGAAGGGAAGTGGAACCATATAAACTTGTCATCTCACAGCATCAGCTTTAACATTCAGTTGAGCTATATATAGTTCTAGTCTTTTTTAAAAAGTGACTCATGGAAATAAAAAAAAATTAAGTAAAATTCCATAAAAACTGAAAGATTGTCTTTTGAAAAAAACTGAATCAAATACAAAATCATAAGTTTGTTTAAATTGAGGATACATGACCATTTCTGTGTTCAGTGAAGAGTCCACAGAGGCATTGGGTGAATCCCAGTGATAAGAAGCCAGTGGCTTACTGTGAACTGAGGGTGTATGAAATAGAAAGTTAATTTTCTGAGGCACGATGAATAGATGAATTTTAGAGCTGTAATAGTTTTTTGAATTCAGATTAATTGGCATGTAGATTTCGCCATTTAGGATAATATTTACATGTTGAAATGTAATGAATATTAGTAAGATAGGCCCAATGCATGTGTATAAAATGGGGATTTAAATGTGAGCACACACCTATGCGTACAAAGCCTGCCTTACATGCAGAGATAGGGTAATTGCACACAAGCAATTCAGGCATGTGCAAAAGTTTATATACAGTATAGTGTGAAAAATTTGGAACTGTGGGCTAGAGTGGTTACATTTCTAGTGCCTGATCCTTTAAGTGAATGTTAGTGGAGAGTGCTCCTCACCCCTCAAGAAATTCAAGCAACTCACAGGACTGAACCTAAATCTCTTCTTGCAGAAAGGAGTGTACCTAGAGTGTACAATGATTTTTCATAAGTTAATTTTGGTTCCCATCATATTAAAATAAAACATAAAGGGCCTGACCTGGGCTTTCAGAGTCTTTCCAGGGACATTTCACATTTGCAGGATCAGGCTCCAAGTGGGGCAGAATCTGGGGCAGAAACTCCTCCAAGTTTTTTCAGTGCAGATCAGACTTGCAGGGTCAGCAACAGTCCTCCATTTCAAAGGGTTTATTTTCCCCTCCAGCCTTAGATTGAGAAATAGTGTTATTTTCTTTAATATGGAAAAATATCCATCGGGACTAATTTCAGAGACCCACCAAACTCATTTCACTTGTGACTGGAGTACATTTTAATGAAGGCCAGCCCGGGAGTTGGAGGGGGAGGCAAGGAAAAAGTCCAGTGGATTAATCAACTCATGGCCCCAGCCTTTATTTTGTTATGGGATTTGTTTGGGGGTCAGAGGAAAGAAAGAATTTGACAGTCAGTAACTTGACTTGGACAACTTGTTCCCACAGGGGAGCTAGCCCTGCCCTCTTTATACCTGTGTACTGACTACCTGGATCTATGGTCCCTCCCCTTGTGAACAAGTGGTCAGGGAGTAGGTGGAGCCTTGGCAAAGGCCAGCAGTAATTCACTACTTCCATCCTGGAGCAAGGAGGCAGCAGGGAAGGAATATGTTGTCTGAGGTGTGTGTCTGAGTCACAATGCTTCTGGGGTGGTGCAGCTTTTATTCCACACCTTGCTCAAAGCGGTGACCAAAGGCCCAAACTAACCAAATGTTTTTAAAAAAGGAAATTTGTCCTGTGCTGCTGCTGGGCAGCACCAAAGGGCACTGAAAATAATCTAAATGTATCATTTTCCTGGAGTGACAGGTGTGTTAGGGGACCTTTGAATGAATTGAGTGCATTCTTATTGTGTGAGGGGATTTTGTTTTCCCTTTCCTGCTATAGTCTCCTTAAAATAGCAGTTGAAAACAGCAGGCTGTGCAGCCTCAAACTGCTTCCTTTGCAGCAGCTGCCCATGTGATCGATCTCCTTAGTCAAGCCCCAAAAGTTACTGCCCCAGTCGATAAGAATTTTCTTCTTTCCCTAGGTGGGATGCAGATCTAGGAACTCAGATGTTGGTTTTGCTGGCTTTGAGTGCCAGCCCCACTGCATTGTAGAAACTCAAACAGCGATGATGTGCCCAAAAAGAGGTCTTGCACTGGTTTTGGCACCATTGGTTTGACTGGACCAATGACCAGAATAGTAATGTCCTAAGCGGAAAACCACAGTAATTGAATCTCATTTGCTAGGATTGAAATATAGCAGCCAAGGCAAAGTTCCCAGTCTTACTGTTTTTATATGTCCCTGAGTCTAAAGTCATTTTTAAAATGTGAGTGATGCAATTTCTTGCATCTTTCATTTAATATGCTGCTTGGTAAACAGTGTTTTAGATTAGTATATTTGTAATTTAAATGAAGACAATACATCAAGTCCAGTCAAAAAAGAAGGAATGATTGATGCCTCTTTCAGCGTTATGCCCTGTTTTTGAATGAAAGAAAGAAAGAGCGAAAGAAAGAAGAAAAGGGGTGGTGTGTGTGTTGGGGATCTAGTGGGAGGGAAGAAGAAAGAAACTATCTTTCATGGGCAGAAATGCACTATTTTTAAAAACCATCATCAGCCCTGATGGCTGAATCTGTTTTCTTCAAGCACGCTAATAAATTCTGCCTAATTCATTTTTTATTCTCTCTTGGGGTCTGCTTGGAGATTTGCCTCAACAAAGGAAGCATCATGTTACTTCTTTTAAATAATTGATGGCTCTCAGTCCAAGCCAGCTCGAAGGAAATTCTGAAAATAGGTACTTATTGAGTAAATACCCTGCCTCCGCCCCCCCTCTCCAGCCTCCCTCCCTTTTATTTATTTTTGCACTCTGGGTGACTGGCAATAGCCGATGATGTCATTGAAGCTTTGGAGATGCCCAGCACTTAGCAGTTCTGATTTAATTTATGTATTTATTTATATTTAAGAAAAAGGGACGTAAGAAACGGGGAAGCTGTTAATTATAAACTGTCTGATGCAGCTAAGAGCCCTTAATAAATCATCAGTAACGTTATGCCATAATAACAACCAGAGCTGGCCTTTAAGCTGGACTTGAAGACATGAGGGAGGAGGGGTAAATTGAAGGCATTAAGTCCCCATTCTGGCAGGGAGGTGTGTTAAGTGGCCTTTTCGGAGTACTTCTGAAACAGTGGGTTCCACCATCTTGGTTATTTACGTTCTGGAAGTGCTGTCACCTGATAGCAGCAGTATTTGCAGGAATTATGTCATTTTATTGGACAACATTGACTTGCTTGTGGCTCAGTGCCACAATTTTTAAAGTATTGCCTTCTGCATCTGTGAATGTCACAAAAACATTATGGTCTCCACAGAACATTACTGGACAGCAAGGGGGTTCATTTTTTGTAGGATACCTGCAGAGACCCAGGATCCCCAGTTTCAGCATGACTGTTTCCTGTTTATACTGCACATATATATCACTATATAAAATAAATAATAATTCGTGTATGGGGAAAAATAGGGAAAAAGTCAGTCGTGAACTTCCTGTCTTTATTGGAGAGCCAAGGTCTACAGAAGTTTACACTTGAACTCTGGTTTTTAATCTGTTTGAATTTATGCCTCATAAATGTCTGATGTTGCTGTGTTAGATAAATGAAGAATCATAGAAATATAGGGCTGGAAGGGACCACAAGAGGTCATCTAGTCCACCCCGCCCCCCTCCGAGTTAGACCATCCCTGATGGGTGTTTGCCAGATAGGGCAGAATAATATAAAGAATCTGCAACCCCGAAGAGCTGAGTTCATCATCTTTGCAGCACTGCCATCACCTGCCAAACCAGAAAGCAAGAGAATGGGCTTGAGAATAAAACTTGAGATCAAGATTTCAAAAAATAACAGCTTAAAGCAGGGCATCTAAATCTATATGAAGATACCTAAAAAGTGTCCTGAGCATCTGGTAGTTCCCTTTAACTGTGTTTTGTCCTCATAATATGGGGTACATTCTGGTGATAGTGCATAAAAGAAATGCAGTTGCATGCAAAGTGAATGAAGATATGCACATGTATGGATGACTGCATATGCAGTTTTGTGCATGTGATTGCATTATTTAGTAAACCAGTTACATATTTGCTCCTGTGCATGCAAACACAATTTAGAAATTCTCCAAATTGTCTCTATCTGTAAAAAGAAATAAAAAGTGCAGATGATATAAATACAATCCAATATAAATTCAATATAAATATAAATAAATATAAATCCAATAAGAAGAAAAAGTTTAAAAAAAGACAAGGAGATGGTATCTTACTTTGTGTGTTAATACAGTCCTCTATGGAGGGAAATCAAAGAATTGTTGAAGGCACAGCATACTAAGTTATATCTATTAGTGTGTGCTTAACTCCATTGCTGAGAGATTTTATTAAATGCAATGGTCAGGAAAATTGACCTCACTTTTTGGAGGGGAGGTGGAGAGAGTTGGCTCCCTGCTCACGTCACATGAATAGAGCAGGCAATTTACTGATTTATCAATAAAAGAAATGATGATGATGATGTGTGTGTGGGAGGGGGAAATCATGTAATACATTGTTGCAGTTGATATGGTAAAATGCTCCCCACAAGATCATGAGAGATTAATGGACTAAAGGGTCCCCGTAATATCATGTAATATCTTGCCACATAATAAATATCACACCATGAATTGATCACCAGTTTATTTGATGGGTAGTCTACCCAGGTTTTAAAGTGCTGCTGTAAGCATTCTGTTTAGGAAAGGAAGTTAAAAGCCTCTTGAGGTTCACAGAAAATGCTGATACTGAATGTAAAAATAGGCACATTTTAATCCTTAAGTTATTAGTTATAACTCATGATTAATTATCTTTATTTATTACTATACCAAATCCTTAGTCAACTTTCACATTGAAGTCAATAAGAAATTCACCTAAGAATTTCCTGATTTGATGCATTCTTGTTATATACCATCTATTGATTATTGGACATTATCAGTTGTGCTGAGTTTACCATCTGGTATCATGCTGTCAAATTACTGGATTGCAATTTCTTTCTGTATCATCTGATCTAAACCAAATGTAACACATGGAGGGAAATGGGAACAACAACAAAACACACAAAGTTTCCCTAGATACAAACTGTAACTTGGAAGGTAGCTTGCATGAGCTGAGTGTTCAGATTTGATTGACTGGTGAGTAATTTAGGATTGGAATTTATTATTGAAGGTTCCCAGTGGAAAATCTTTTCATTTCCCTCCTCCCCCCCTCCGCAAATTGCATAAAGAAAGGTCTACTCCTCGAGTTTCCAGAAGAGTCCTTTTCCAGAACATATAGCTCCTAATATACATAAAAGCAGTTTGCTTTGATCTTGACAATTAAACATTTATTTTTAAACTCAGACTGGGCTGCTGTCCAGCAATGCTCTTTCCTTTGCATCATGCACTGGATCTAAATTACCCAGTCAGCCTCCGTGCGGCAGGAAGTAGTTAAGAATGAACTGTCTTGATGGGTGCTGCTGGTTACCCCCCTTCTTCCCTCTAGTTTTGAAATTCAAATGGAATGCAATTTTCAGCTCATTTGAGCCAGAATATACTGTTGCTGAGCTTCAGTGGCTCTTAAATTCAAACTCGCAGGAGAAAACAGATATCATCTGTCACTGAGGGTGGGAAAGAGAGTCCTGCCCACATTTTATTCATGGGAACCAGGGCAAAACTGACTAATTCAGGCACTTCTGACTAATCAGTCACTGGGAAGCTAATCAATGAGACTAGTTTTCTGCCAGTTGGTCTCTTCTGATCATTTTTTGTATTGTTCCCACCTTTAGTATTTATATTCAATGTCCTAGTGCAGTTCTAGCCAGAATGTGCATGTTTGTTTGCCTCTGACTACCTTTGCTTATTCCTTTCCTTATTATCTTAAAAAAAAAAAACTAACAGAAAGTTGACAGAGAAGAGATAACAGCGCTTCCAAATGAGGCTAAAGGATTTTGGTTAATTAAAAAAGATGCTTCAGAACTGGTGCTACTAAAAAATCAATATTAAAAATAGAAGAAAATGTTTATAGGATGTGCTGTTGTCAACAGGCCATGCACACCGTGGCTTGCACACCATAGCAGCTTATTATATAAAATCTGCCTCATATTTTCACACACAAGCCAAATATCTTTTGAGTCATATCATCCAATCGATTTATAAACTGGGCATCAGCTACTTGAAATCAGTGGAGAATTCTGCTTAAAAAGTTATGGTGAAATAAGACCCTCTATTTAGCCTTGCTGCCATATCTGTTTGAAAAACAAAGATCATCCCACAAATGGGACCAGCTACTACTCCTATTGAAAGTCAAAGACAAAACCCTATTTAAGTTCAATGGGAGGAGGATTAGACCCAAGATTAGCAAATTTCTTTTTAAAAAGAAAAAAATGACAAGCAAAGAGAATTCAGTAAGCATAAGGGGCAAAGCTAAAGTACAGTCTGTGCTACCTGGAGGGGAAAGTGGAGGGAATTAAGCTAATAGATCTGCATGATAGCAAGTGAATGCTGTTTTGAACAATATCAGCTTGCTGTTGGTTTAGCAGAATGTACGCTAGAAGGGATATATGGGAAGTGGTGGAAGAATGTGTGGCCTTCAGATCTGATTGCAAAGGATGGATACAAGATTGTAGCACCTCTGCTATTTTATATCCCATACCCTTGAGTAGAGTACTGAGTCTGGCACCTATCTGGCAGCACAATGCTTTGCATCTTCTCCATGCCAGATTACTACAAACAACTTCTTTTTTTTTTTCTCCTGACTGGATAGCACGATATGTATTCATTTAGGGGCCAGTCCTGCAAACACTTATGCATGTGATATATTCATCACAAGTTATGTCACATATGTCATCGACCTGTTCCATCATTGCTAAATCTTATCAGCCTAAGACTATATTTTGGTGATGTATTCTTTTGCATTCACTAAGACGATGTAACCTGATAAAATGTTACTGTGCATCTTTGTTTTTTAGTCTATGTGGTACAAATGAACGAAATATAAATGTTGTGGTAATTTCTAAATTATTTGTTCTGATAGCAGCCAGCCACGTTGCACACTGATGGCATTGAACTGCAATGCTTGTACTACAAATCCTTATAAAGGAACTTGATACTTCCAATGAGGTTATAATGAAGTATGTAAATCAGCTGCCACATCCACACTGTCACTGCTTCAGCTGAAAAGAAGGGCAAAGAGTTTCCTCAGTAGCTTCTGGAACAGTCAGCTGTGCGGTGATTGATACGCTACCCTTTTTTCCCGGAAACTCAGCATGTCAGCTCTTTCACGTACCCTTCCTTTTCCAAGAATATATCTCTCCATTCCTTTGAATTCAGCTGGAGCTGGGCCCTCCTGTCTGTCAATTCATTTTTTCTCCTTTAGGCCCATTAGTCTTCCCCAAAACTTTATCCAGATTATGTTCTATTCTGTATAGGATTTATACTGTGATCATCACCATAGTATCTCAACGCCATCTAGCAGATTATTAAGTAACGTGACTAACATTCATCACATTCTCTTTCTCTCATCCTCTCCCCAGGGAGAGAAGTGTGTACAGTGGACTGTTTTGGTGGGTGTGGGTGTTAGAAAAGGCAAAGTCAAATAAATGCACCTTGCATTTAAAGCAGCAGATGGTGAGGTTTGTGGTGGGCTTTAGCTTCCATAGGAGTTCATTCCAGAAGTCTCTGGGAAAACCCTGACTCCTGCACTAACCAGCTTTACCTTACTGCAGGAAGTTCACTCCATGGTACCAGAGGAGTGTAGTGGTTGACTATGGTCTTCGTCGCAGCTCATTAGTCTATCTTCTATATATCCTGGGCCAAGGCCTTGAGCACCTTGAAGATAAGAACCAAGACCTTGAACATGATTCAATATTCTATAGGAAGCCAGGGTAGGGAGGAGAGGACAAGTTTGAAGTGTCTGTGGTAGCCAGTGTTGCTGAGGAGAGGGGCTGTAGCATTCTATATTAGTTGGAGTTCCCTAAGCATTGAAGGTTTCATTTCCAGGTATATGCAGTGCTGTAGTCCAGCTGCGGGGTGATGAAGACATGAATAACTGAGGCCAGGTCATTGTTTGCCACTTTTCTGATTGTTGCATTCTTGCTGATTTGTGCATAGTCTTTCTCACACATTGGAGAAGAAATCAGCTCCTTTTAATTAAGATTTTAATCACTATATAAAAGCAATAAATAAAATAAAATAAAAGCTTATCCCCAGACAGAGAAAAAGACTGTATATGTGTGTGTAAGCAACATCTTATTATATTAATATGAAATTAGTAAATATTTATGTCCTCTCAAAGATGACAAATTTTTGGTGAGACACCAAATCCTAACTCTCCAGTGCAGGTCTCAGTAGCTTTAGTAAGAGTTACATCCATTTATGACATGGTAAATTTGTCCACTGTTTTGTATAATCAGTAACAGAGGTGATTATTGATGGTGGTTCATGCCCTCCTTTCCTTTTTCTTGGTCAACCACTTCCACAGAAGTGTCTGGTACTTAGGGCCTAATTCTATGATCTTCAGTCAAGCAAAATTCCAGTTGATTTCCGTGAACATGGACATTAGTGGGAGTTTTTCTTGACTGAGGACTGCTCAACTTGGCTTTTCCTTATTTTAGGTATAGTCATATAAACATCACACCAATAAGTAAGTCAGCAATCCTGTCTCTAGCCCTGTATTTTCTGTATTTTCTTGTATTTGATTTCATATATACCCGGCTATCTTTATGTATTTTTGCATTATTTGCTACCGCTCCAAAAATAAATGATCATAATAATAATATAATTTTCTGTTTATAGTCCACTGAGGAAGTTAACAGTGCTTTCAATGATGTTGATGACAAAACTGTCACTGATTTTAATAGGAAGGATTAGTGATGAAGGAGGAAACCCGTAGAAAATTCCCCTGTAGCAAATGCACCATCTGATTCTCAAATAACATCCCTCACAAGCCAACTGTTTGCCAAAGTCACGTTTTTTTTCCGTCCTGCCACAAACCAGACTAGGACGACAAATTGTATCAACAAAGAGGCATGACATTAGCCTTGCGTATATTTTCAACAGTCTTTGTATTACCATGGCAACAATAGTTTTAATTATGGAGAGCCAAAATGATAACTTGTATATCAGATGTGGTTCAGTTTTCCCTGTGGACAAAACTCTGATTAGACATTTGAGAAAAGCTTTGTATCTTGGTTTTCCTCCCAGGCTGGATTTTATTATCTGCTTTAACAGACAGCTGTTTTGCTCATGGTATGAACTTAGTGAAGCTGTAGCAGGCTGAAGAGCTGCTGGACAGTAGATGAACTGACCTTTTTGTCTCAAAGGCAGTTTGGTACAGTAGTAGCTTGTGCATTTAAGAAGAATCATCTCACTGAAGGGCTGCTTTTGGCTTCCCTTTCAACCACTGGGGATCTACATATTTGGGAAAAGCCTTGTGTGAAGTGATGTCGAATAATCATCCTTGACAATATTCAAGATTGTGCTGGGGGGACAAACAAGTAGTTCCGTTACTGCAGTAGACATGAAAATTCACAAATCAGAGCCACATTCAAATCAGGGCTATAAAGTGGAAATAAATAAGTGTATAGCATGTGCGTGTCTGTGTGATGGCATTGGGGTCAGGAGTGGTTATCTCCACAGTCAGTTTTTAAGAGCTGGCCTATGGAGGAGATGGTCACTAACATATACATTGCATTTTACTTGGATTAACCTTAGAGTATACTAGGTTCAGTGCCCTGAATAGAATCTTGCTTGTTTCTTCATTTTTAGGACAGGTGGAAAAGATAATTACATTTCCAGATAGGTTAATGCCAATCACTACCTTCATTTTTTTTACCACTTGAGTAGACCTTTGATGTATTCATTAATTATTGCCAGTGGACAATGACACTCAGTGGTAATGGTAGGTTTGACTCTTTGTTGTGACCTTCCTCACAGCAGTGAGGAACAAACAAGACAATATGTAGATGGAACAGAATCCCAAGCACCCTTTAAACTCATCTACAAATGGTTTGAGACACTTGATATTTTTTCCTGTACATTTCATGAGTGAGGGCTTCATCCAGTGTGGTGCTGAGTGCCTATTGGGAGGTGCTGACCACCCTCTGCTCTTCTTCTAGTCACTGGGAATTAGATCACTCACCGGAAGGCACTCAGTACTTTGCCAGATCACACAGTTACCTCGCCATTCAGTTATTCAAATTCTAATTTCTGAATGCAAGAGCTTCGACAGCCAAGCAGGCTGATATTTGGTCTCAGTGAGTCTCTGATCTCATTTTTTTACTCTGTTGAAACAGATTTTAAAAAATAAAAATCCAATACTAGTATTTCACTAGTAGCTGAACTGCTTGTTTCCTTTGTACTTTGCTAAATTTAAGAAGCCTTGCCTGTAAGATTTTGGAATTTGAGATCATTAATTAAGCATTTGTGTGAAAGGAAAGAAGAGGGTTTTTTGTGTGTGGGGGGGTTACTGTTGGTTTAATCAGATTTTACTATAAGAGTGGCAATGCATGTCTGTCAGTCCCAGCTTTGCCGCATATGTGTAGCTCTGTGCTTTGAGACCCTCGAAATGTCTTTTTTTAGGACATCAGCAGGGGGCTAATGAAAAGGCTTTGTTGATTTTAACGAATTGCAAGCCACTGTAGCCAAAATAAATATAATCTGCTTTTTGGATTAGTTGTCACAGATGATTTTACCTACTAACAGTGATTAAGGGACCCTGGTGGACCAGAAGCATAGCTGCTCTCTGGTGATTCTTGGTAAAATAGCAATAAACAGAGTAAATAAAGACTTAGGGCATTAGTTATCTTTAATAAACAGTGACACTGCATATAATGTTTGGAGGGACTTCAAAGACCTGCATTGTGTACAGCAGTGTCACCCTTTCTACTGCATAGAACACTGGTAACATTAGATGACTGAAAATACTGTTTGGCACTAATAAGACAATGGCTCCATTCGTCTTTTTTAAATTATGAAAACCTGGAGTCACCCATCTAGAACTGCCAAACAAACTGAACACCTTGCCCCGATCCACGCTTATCCTGCAATGGACTGTAGGAGCAAAGTCAAAAATTCCTGCAACTAGAGGGATTACAGCAGGAAAATAAAGGAAGTGTTAAGCACTTGTGTAATTACATAACCTTCTAACCACTGTAATTCCATCCAGCTAATGAACAGAAGACCAAAATTGTTTCCTTTCACCTTAGTGTTTCTAAGCTGATGAAAAGAATTACTTGCTTCTGCTGACATCTTTTATCTCCTGCATTTCCCCAGAAATAGTAGGTGGCAAGTTCTTTGATTCCATTAACATTTGCTGGGAGAAGCAGAGGTTATAGCAGAGGGTCTGCCAAAAATATTTTATGTTAGCAGTTGCTCTTCCTCAAAGTATAGATGTAACCAAACTGTTACATCATTCTCCTATCTTCTCTTCCTATGAGGAAAGTTTTGATAATACTGAGTGTTGGGCATATAACTAGGACTAATTGAATGAAACTGTGCAGGAAAATATTTAGGCTGAATACTAGGAAGAACAGTGAGTCGAAGCAGTCAGTGGAATAGTCTCCCAAGGGAAGTGGTGGAAGCCCAGTCTCTTGGAACTTTTAAAATTAGACATCAAAAAACACACTAACATGTCTTTTAGGGAACAATCCTACTAAAGCAAGGAGATGGCCTGAATTATCTAATGGATCTTTCCATCCTAAATTTTTATGAATTTGTGTAGATTCTTTTGCTGTCCACAGCACGAGAGCATACTATTCTGATGAATGGAAAGAATGCTGCCAAAGATATCTTTTATATGATAGGCAAGGAACTCTTTAAGGGTTTAAAACACCCTGAGGGCTGGATACTTCTCTTCACTCTAGTTTTTCATAGCTCTTTTTTTTTTTTTTTGATTTGATTTGAGTTTATGGCTGTAGTTTTTTGATGCATAGAGCCAGATCCTCAGCTGGTGACTTCAGCTGATTTACACCAGCTGGAGATCTTGCCCATATACTCTACTAAGCTTGAAATATTTTGAAACTTCTTTCCATAGGGTGTAGTTGTTCAGTGACTTAAAAAGTGCTTTAGACACACATTATTACTTTATTTCCTTGATGAGATAATAAAGAAAGTATGCTTTAGTTCAAACAGGGAAATCTTATGGCCTTTGTCATGCAGGAGGTCAGATGAGATGATCACAATGGTATCTTCTGGCCTTTAGAATCTATGAATCTATGGAAAAAATTCTCATGATTAGACTTGTAGTGACACTCACCAAAGGCCTCATCCTTCAGTTGGTCTGAAGTCAGTGGAAGTTTGGAAAGTTGCCTGATGGCAGAATTCAAGTCTAGTTAAAAATTAGACTAACTCCATCTCATCAGTTTTGCTAATTGCTGAAGAAACTATTAATTGTAATTAGTGAGTTTAAAAAAAAAAAAGAGCTTGGGTGTTTATTGCTATCTTTGGGCCAGGTTCTAATGCCCCTACTCATTTGGAATACAATCTTACTCCACTACTGGGTCCATTTGTGGTGCAAAATGCTACTCAGCATGAGTAAAGGTATCAGAACCTGGCGCTTTAATTATTGAATATCACAGTGATAGAAAATCTCTAGACAGACAGACGGACAGACAGACATTGCTTTGGGCAAAATCATGGTCAAGATTGTTTCCAGTCCTGTTCAGTGGAATGTTAGCGTAGAGAGGGCATAAGGGCTTTCTCAGCTCCCTTTTCTCCCTGACAGGCTCAGCCACTTTCCCAGTCCTTGTGCTTCTCAGTTTCAGGGGCCAAAACCCTCCTGATGCAGAGAATCTCAAAAGCTTTTTCTCTGTCAGCTATCTGAGCTGAGCTAGTACTTGGTGTAGTGCATGCTGCCCCCTGGTAAAAGGGAGGGAAGCATTGTTTGTTGCTAGTGTGTGTGTATTACTGGAGACATGGTGGCACAATGTTTGCAGGAGGGCCCACCAAAGCATCCCTTTCTATGGGTTGTGGCCTACAAACCATAACAGAGTTCTCAGTCTCTGGGTTTGGTTTGGTTTTTGTTTGTTTTTTAGTTTATGAACAGTTTTACCCTTACATGGTATTTATTTGGGACATGCCAGCATTACAAACCTCAACTTGACATGCTGGCAGTGACACACATAGCAGCACTCATTAAAATAAAAATTATGCAGGTGCTCTTTGAGATTCCCATGGAAGTTTTATTGGGAGCTGTGTACATCAGATTGGAGACTCATTATCCAACCAACTACTGACATGTGGGCAAGGTCTGGGCAAACACTTCATGCTGCTTCCAATTCAAATGAAACCATGAGTGTGTGTGCGTGGGAGAGGGAAGCATCCCCATTTTCCTCTGCTAATGGCTGATCCTGTATTCATGGGTGGAATTTATGAAAACATTCACTCACTGAAGTGCACAGTGGTGCCAAAGCAAAAACTTCATGGTAGCACAGATGGGATGAGAGAACTGCTGCAAGCCTGTGTCACAAGCACACCAGTTTTCCAGAGCTCCAGACTGAATTTATTTTTTTGTTTTCAAGTTAAAAAACAGAAAATAAAATGACAGTTTAATTAAATGGAGGCGGAAACCAACTTTTGGCTTGTTTTTGCCTTTTGAGCCACAGTCGGCATCAGATAAAGGAGCGTAGAGGGGCTGTACAGCAGTTGGAGCCCCCAAAAGAAATTGGGACTGACTCAACTAGAATTTCTTCTGGGGAGATTGGTACCTTCATCAGCATTTTCCCTCCATGCCCAGCTAGCTCTACTGGAGGGAAAGAGGGGTTGGATCATATATAGAGAGAATGTATGATGGGGTGGTATGGATAAAGGTTTTACTGGAATGAGTTTTCGATAGCTACACTCGTCACCAATGGTGAAGCCATGAGTGAGTTATGAAGGGCCATCCCAAGCAAGTGCTGATAGAACCTTCATACTGCACCACGCCATCATGCATTCCACATAAGTCACACATCATGAGAAAAATGATTTCAGGAATGTTTTGGGTAGTTTGTAAGAAGTTATTGGGACAATTTTTTTGTATCCTTCACCTTTGAAATCCAGGCTCCCTTTGTTACCATGAATCCAACTGCACAGGTTGAAGATGAATCCACATAAACCTTTAAAATAACCTAAAACCCCTTGTTTATAGCTAAAAATGACATGGTTTTAAGATACGATCTCTTGGGACTATCTAGAGCTAGAAGTTAGTGCTAGGAGCCTCAGTGGAAAGCTGAGAATCTCTTTTTAAGCCTCTCATTTCTAGCCTGCATACCTGTGAGATACAGTTATCTATCGATCAAGTGTACTTGTCCCATAATATAGTAGTAGCTGAGCACCTTACAAGACACTGTGAGATACAACAGTATTGTTACTGTTAGCTTAAACCTGTCACTGGTCCAGGACTGAATATTGCTAGTCTTCAGCTTCAGACCAGTGTAATTTTGGAGGGAAATTCAATATGTGGCTGAAAGAAGGGAACATTTTGAGGGAAGGTTATGTAAAATAATAATAAAAATAATAATGATTATTAACTGTTAATAATTAATGGTGGCTGCTTAAGTAATGCAGAGTCTTGGAATATTAGAAGTAATCCTGGTAGGAGATAGATTAGTGACCACAGAGCAGCTGAGGTGGTCAAAAGTGCCTCATACATTTTATATATCATCTGAATATCACCATGATATATGTAGTCTGTGAGCGACTGAGTGACAGATGATCGTGTGTGTGTGTGTGTGTGTATCTCTATCTATCTGTTTACACAGAGAAAGAGAGAGAGAGTCTCAAAAATTATCATTCTTAGCACTTTTCTTAATGAAGGTCATGGGAAATGTTTGTGCTGATATTTTGTGGATCATTCAGATTAAACTGATGGTAATAATGCACATATACTTTTTCAAGCCCTTCACCGGAGAGTTGCAAATGGTACCCTAGCAAAAATTTGAACCATGCAAACAAAGGGGTGTGTGTGTGTGTGTGTGTGTGTGTGTGTGTGTGTGTGTGTGTGTGTGTGTGTGTGTGTGTGTGTGTGTGTGTGTGTGTGTGTGTGTAAAATGCAGGGCAAAAAGCACAAGGGAGGGTTTTGTTTTTTTTTAAAGGATAATTTTATGATAAGACCATGTTTGAAGTGATGTCATCTTTTTTATTCTTTGAATTCAATTGCCTTTCTGAAGCTCGATATATGTATTCTCATGTGCGGCAAAAATGTTACATCAAAGGTTAATATTTGAATCCAGGCTATTTAAAAAAAAAAAAAAGAGGGAGATGGGACCTGGGGAAAGGGGAGAGAAGGGAGAACCCTCAAATGACTAAAAGTTCTTAAAAGTAAGATATAAAAGAAAATAACTGTCTTCCTCCCCTGACAAATAGTTCAAAAAGTAGCCAGCAGTTTGAATCTTGTCTGTCACATTGCATACAAATGACTATACTGTCACTATCAGTTTCCTTTGAAAGCTTGTGATCTTATCTTCTGTGGTAAAGGGCATGTGACATGATCAGGGCTCCTATTCGATGAAATGTAGTCAGAGTCCTGATCTATTAAAATGGGTGTGACTGATTTCTTCTCTCAGTATTACCTTGATATTATTTTTTTTTCCGACCCTTCAACAGTTTTCTCCACCATGGGTGTGTTTCTCCAGACCAATGGGTTTCATTTCTAATAAGGAAGGGAAAGTTAGATTCCTTACTTGGCAGTATCTAGCTCATGCTGTGTACATTGCTGTTCTCAGTCAGTAACACTTGTGTGCATATTTCCTCCTCTCTCCTCCATTGTTTTAGTAAAAATATGTGAGTGAAATTGATATTTTTAGGGAAGAAAATGCCCCCCATGAAAAGTTACTTGGTGTATTTTGGCAATTAGTTGTAGCTTCATTTCTTTCCTGGTAAACTTTAAATAGGAGATTCAGAAGTGCATGGCCAGCATTGACAAGAGGCAGTAGAGAAAGGACAATGTTTCCCCCACTTGACACTCCGAACCTAGTATTGTCTCTAGGCCAGAAGTTCAGGTGCAGGATTAGCTACATCAGTGCTCATTAATGGCCCAATCCGGCACTCTTGAAAGCAATGGCAACTTTACCACTGACTTCAGTAGGTGCTGGATCAAGCCCTAACGGCCTAACCCTGCTCCTGTTGCAGTCAATAGCAAACTTCTACTGACTTCATTGGTGTAGGATTGGGTGGTCATAAGGGGTGCTAAGCATCTAGAACCACTTCAGTGGGAGTTCTGGTTATACAGCACCTCTTGAAATCAGGCCTAAAAAAAAATCCCTTAGTCCTGCACTGTCATTGCTGGGTTGTTCAATGAATTCCTGCTGCAGCCCTGCTTTAGTGTTTATGGCATCAGAGTAGCTGTCCCTGTGAAACTTGTGGTCATGCTTGGGTGGAGGGAAAAAGATTTTGCACTGATTTTATTTGTCTGTTTTTCTGAGTAGATGGGTAATAATCCAGGGGTCCTAATGGCTCAGTCATCACTGCCTCCTTGTGCAAAACAAGTACATAAGTTATGAGTTCCATATAGTGGTGACTGGGTGAAATGTATTGGCCTGTGGTATACAGGATATGAGGCTAGATGATCTTCAGACTGAATCTTTGAGACTGAAAAAGTGAGACCTGCATTCTTCATAGCCTTTCAAAGAATGAGTTGTATAATAAAGAACGATAAATAGATAAACAAACACCCCAAACAAACAAAAAGAAACCCTTACTGTCACCTTCTCATTTACTGGATTACCATCTCTGCAGGCTGTGCATCGTTTGTTACTAGCAGAGGACTGACAAGTTGCATTTACGCATTTATGGACAGCTTGTTGGCTGTGCTTCTGTCACTGGTGCATACTCATTACGCTGAGCATGAGTAACAAACGGATAGAGACTGAAAGAAAGCCTGGAGCATGCCGGAGTGTCTGGGAGGTAGAGAAGATTTAAGTGCAACAGCAAGTAATCCACAGTGCTTGTAGTGAGAGCCATTTCATAGACACAGCAATTTTGTTCTTCAGTGTTTTTAACACTGCCAACAATTAGACCTGTTTACATGGTAAAAATCCCTTTACATACTAAGACCGCTTATGTAAGTTTGCTCTAACAGAAAATTATGGTGTAGCTGTTTGTTTGCATGAAAGTGGCTTTAGGGGAGAACCCAAGCATTTGGGGCCCTATCCAACTGTCACTGAACTAATTGGAAATGTTTCCATAGGCCTATTGGTCCCAGTATAGAAAAGCACTTAAGCATACGTACTTAAGCACATGCTTAAGTGCTTTGCTGATTTGTGGGCCCTAAGGAGTAAGGTTTTATTGAATGTCAGTGCAGTGTATAGGAATTGGGTTATATCCCTTTAAAGAGTTTGTAAGCCCCCTCGTGGCCCTCTGTCTTCTGAATTCCAAATGCCATCAGAACTCTGCCGGAGCACCAGAGTGTATAACAGGATAGGCCTTACGAACAAGACAGTTCGTAAATAGGGCCATTTGGATCCACCGTGCCCTTGTGATTCTTCATAAAGAGCAAAAGACACAAGCGTTAGTAACGATGGCAGAAAAGCCTTGGATTTTGGTTTGGATAGTGATTGTACTTGAGGATCCAACTGTTAGATCCAATCTTTTAATATGAAAATCATCCAAATCAGAGTATCATTCACCCTCTGTCTCCAAAAAGAACCATCCAGTGCACACACTCACAGGACAGTGTCTTCAACTGGCGACTGCAGGGAAGGGGAAAAAAACTTGGGTCCATTGACTCCTTTGTAACAGGCCCCTTAGTTCAGCATAGTCTGGAGTGTTTCAGAACTAGGGCAGTAACAGCAGGATCAGAAGGTCCCTGTCCTCCTGCAAAATGTGGAGAGTAGGTACTGCCTAGGATCTCTCCAACATTCTTTACTTGGATTTAGTAGGGAGCAGGCCTAGCAGTCAGCCTCCAAACAAAGCATGAGTGAGAAGCAGGCCAGCTAATTGGCCTCAGAAGATCTGGGAGAACAAGAGGAGCCAAATGGGGGAGGAATCAAGCATGTGGGGACAGGGTAGAAGATCATTGTGATGCCCCTCCCCCAGTCACCACTGAACACAACTCAAGGTAAATCTGTGAGTGAAGAACCCGGACCTGCTGGGGGAAGTAGAAATGGAATAATACGAGTCTTCTCTGCTTCCTGGATGCTGGTATTATGTGCTCATCTCTTTTTCCCATTGTAAAGACAGTGTCAGATCCAGAACCCTCTCCTTTCCTTCTGAGATCCACCACATGGTCAGCATCATTCCACTCCTCCCCTTTAGAACATGGTTCCCAATCATATGGGTAGGGTTTCACCCTTTGGACAGAAAGAAATAAGAGATGGGGATGGATGGTGAAAAGAATTATATTAAGGGTTTGACAGTCTAAGACTACCTCTTGGATTTGATTATCTATATCTGGCTGCTTTGCATGGAGCAGGCAAGATACTGGATATTTTGAAAACATTGGCTATTTTATTATAATAATAATAATTTAAATATTTTCCAGCTGTTAGTCAAAGGTTGCAGTTTTTCTTTTCTGAGCTATTATATATGCAAGTCCAATTGATAAACTGAAATGTACTGGGCTATAATTATTCTCCCCTGTAGCTTTAATGAGGAAATCTGTGTGCTCTTTGATGGGAGAATATATCCTACAAACAGTAATGCTGAAAGTCAAGACAAGTGTAATCTGCTTACTATAGTCCGTGAATCCTCACCATGTGGTTATGTTATCTGCAGCGCATGTTTATATAAAGATGTTCGTAAAGGGATTTAATTTAATAGAATAATGGTAACTGACACAATGAATGTAAAGGTGCTCAGATAATATGGTGATGCGAGTCTCATAAATACCTGGATAGATGATAAAAATATGAGCTACTACATGTTTCAATTAACCGTATATAAGTGAACTACACAAAATAAATATAGATTGAGAAGTGCTGTGCATTTAAAGGAAGTCCTCTGGTTATTACTAAACTAGGGTTGGCAAGAATACTTAGAACTAAGCACATGCATAAGTCTTTGCAGTATTGAGGCCCCCATCCTGAAACTGCCTCTCTCTGGACAGACATCTATTGTCAGTGGAACTCTGCATGGGTGTACTTGTGGGACTGGAGCCTAATTTAGTGAGAGACCATACAATCTCTTGAAGGCCAGCTGGTAGGGTGAGCTTTACACCCAATGCAATGCATACTACATTCTTTCCATGTGGAAGAATATTCTTCTATGAATGCACACGACCAGGGGTTAGAGGACCTGAGCTCCACCATGCACTTCTCCTTGGAGAAGTCATGTACGCTGTGTGCCTCCGTTTCTTTATCTTTAAAAAAAAAAAAGAGGATATAGATATCTACTTCCAAGGAAAGTAGTAAAGCCAGACTAATTTATGCTCATAAAGCATGTTGACAAAAAGCAACGTATCACCGCCACAATTGCATTAGATTTTCCATGAAAAAGAATAAACATAAAATTAAGATTTAAAAAAAACTTTAATACAAATGTGAATCTAGTATTTAGTACTTCAAATGAGGAAAGAAATAGAAATAGATCTCTCTGTGGCCATAATTTATTCGTTCTCAATCAGTCTAATCCATTTTAGAAACACACCACTCTAGTGTCTAGGTGCAGAGGGAAACTGGTCACCTTTTGGAGCTTAATATCAAATAGAACATATATACTCATCCCGACTTTTCCTATCAACCTGTTTTAAGGTGCAAGGTATGGTAGTGGGCTACTGCGCCAGCACTTGGGTATTTTTTTTCTAATTTTTTGTGATTTCTGTCCTTGAGATGGGAATGTGAGTGCACAGAAGACAGCAAAAAGTTGATAGCAAGTAATATGCTAAGTGACATTGCTCTCCTCACCCAATTACTTGAAAGCCTTTGGGTTACAGAGCTCTGACATCATGCAAAGTTTATTTAAAAAAAATATTTAACCTTTTTAGAGTTAATGTATGTATATCTGATTTATTATCCATACCAAGGATGGTGAAGTACATGGTTCAAGACTGTGATATAAAATTCCAGTATTGGGCATAATCTGCTTTTATTTAAAAAAAAGGACCTTGTTCTTCAATGCGGAAAGATGAGGTCGGAGATGTAGGGTTATTCACTGGATATTACTATTAATTATTATTTTTTAAATGCTGATCTCACTCATATTTTGAGTCAGGGGACTATACTCATAAAGGATAAGTCTTGGTTTCTGTTCATACATTATGTTAGTTGTAGTACCAGGCTCACAAATTGCTTAGAAGCTTTTCTGTTCTTTTAGAACAGTTTCCTAGTTCCAGCAGTTTCATCACAAATGCAGAATATCCCTCCTAATGCTGTGCAGGCTGATAAAACAGTTGCCGAGCTGGAGTCCCTAAAGAAATTATTAATTATCTGTTTAATGTGCATCAGGCTGTGGGAGTGTGAGATTAATCACCAGTGCTGGGATGTGTTGCTGAAGTGGATTTTGGTTTTTCGTCTCCTGTCACTCGGTAATGGCTTTTCCTTCCTTCACCATCAGGTGAACAGGTGCGGAGATGCTGTATTTTCATTTTCCTGTAGTCAGTAACAGCCGGTGGCCAGGAGATGCCTTTTTCAGTCCTGCTGCATGAGCAGTTTACAACATGGAGTGCTATCTGCTCAGAATGTTCCAGCTGCAGGAGATTCTCCTATAGTGACAGGATTGATCCCAGCCTTCTCAAATACACACATGTACATACACATAGGGAGAGGAACCAGAAATCAGCATAGAACCAGGGACTGGTTCTGAGCTCACTTATACCGCTCCTATGCTGATGTAACTCCACTGATTTAAAAGGAGTTACTGTGAGTTGTACTTTACACGGAGTACCAAAGAGCACAATCAGGCACCTGAAATATATCTGAATGCTGGGTCATGACTGTATTCAAATCTTATATGTACTGTACTCCAAAAAGAAAGTTCACCAGCACCTCCGTTTGTTTAATGAAATAAAGCAAAATAAAACTGTGGTGCTCTACTTTTGTACTGGAAATACACAGAAGAGACAGTGATTGATTATGAGGAGTCTTTTTCCACAAGACAGACTATAGGAGATTCCTTGTTCCAGGATAGTCTATAATGGGCAATATAATCAACATTAAAGAAAGTATTTTAAATAAATATTAACATATGGGTGAATGAATCAGACTTCTCTGCCCATAGGGGGACAGTCAATGGGGATCCTAAATTAAAATGTTAGATTGGGGATTAAGGTATTTCAGCTGCACTTACTCTCATTAATCGAGAGCAGTGGCCAGGCTATCCAATGAAGTCCTACAGTTACTTTGGATCCCCCTCCTGGATTGCACAAATTTGCCCCATACCATGCACTGACTCGTCAACTGGAATAGCCACTCTTTTAAAATTTACAGTTGTGAATGGTACATAAGACTGGGTTGATATTATCCTCCCCCCAAACCTCCTTTTTTTGAATGGAGCAGTGATGTAGGTGCCTTAATGGGAGAGGGGCAATCCTTTTTTTAGTAAGAGTTGATGAAGGAAGAAGAAAAAAAGATGGTGAGAGACATAGGCTGCTTACCTGAGAAGAAGGGTCCTTCTGAGATCAGTGGAACTGCTTGCATTAGGAAGACGAGAAGGTATTGTCTCCTACTTAGGAAGGGAGGGAGTAAGGAAGGAAGGTTGGGGACAATAGCAGAGCACCCATTCAAACATCATGTGCCTGATGGATAAAAGCAAAGGCTGAATCTCTTTCCTGGCCCTCTACCCCTAATTAAGTAATAAATTATAAATTGAATAATTAATCCTGATTAAAAGGGCCCCCAAAATGCTGCACTAACACAACTGTAAATTCTAGTAATTTAGGGCTCTGACTGTAGCATACTGTATTAATTTAATGTAAAGGTTCTCAGCCTTCTCCCCTTCCCCAAAAGAGAAAACCATAGGAAATGGCCTAAATTGACCTCAGTAGAGCTGAAATCTGGCTCCATTTTCAACCGTCCCCTTGACAATGCTGCAGAACACCTTTTTGGGATGGGTATGTATACCCACGATGGCTTTTCATCATGATTGGTATATATCCCCGGTAGTGCATTTTATCAGCACATAAGTTTGTTTTTCCTGGGCTGAACTGGTGGCATTCTCCCAGGTGAACTGAAGTCTTTGGATGACCTTGCCATTATAGGCAGGTAGAGACACGTGTGTGTATTTGAATTAGCATTGAATTATGCCATCATACAGCATTTGCTGTTGATATTGTGCTGTCCTTTATCTCTCTTTAGCTAAAGGTGTTACCTTGGGAGGGGAGAGAGAAGGTGAACGGTATTCTGTACAGAGAGTTCTTTATATCAGTTCTGTGCTCTAGATTGGAATCCCTGCAACCTTTTAGAGCCCCATTATGTTGATAATGACATAAACTTCCATTTTTTTGGCAGGCTAAGGTATAACTTAACATAAAATGTAGATGACCCATATGTGTTTAAAAAATCCCAACCAGCCAGTCAGTATGGCAGCAGAGGTGCTGTAAGCATTAAAGCAGTCCTTGGGGCTTCATGCTTAGTATTTGCATCACAGTTGTTTGGGTTCCTGCTCCTCTGTAGAGCTTCCTGAGCTCATTCTGATAAGTAAAGCCAAGTTTACTTTGTTAGCTCAGCAGCTCCCAGCAGTAGAGAGATAACGAGGAAAAATAGGATCTTTAGGAGACAAGAAGCAGCTTTTTGTCTGTGCCGGGAGGCAACTAGTCTTTTGAATGAATTTATTTGATATTAACATGTGCATTTGTGTATGTGCGCGCGTGCGCGCGCACGCACGCACGCACACACACACATGCCCAAAAAGTACTTTTAAGGAATGTTAAATTTGAGAGTCTAAACCTTAAAAGGCAAACATTAACCCACTAGACTCTTCTGGAGTCATCGTCATCTGATGTATAAAAATAAGTTGAGGAAGATTTTCATGCATAGTCGCCTTGACTGTTTGCCCAAATCAAGTAATTGCACAGGCAAATAGCTAATTAACAAACAATTAGCTGATCTGATGCAATCTCAGTGACTGTTAACTACATGCCTAATACACGCTATGTGTGTATTTGCAAACTTATTTTGTGTGGAAAATGAGCCATTGTATTTGCTAGCAGATTATTTTCTTTTAAAAAAATGTAGATTTACTGTGGTTTTTAAATGTGCATAAGTGATTTAAGAGCAAAAATATCAAAGGTCAATGGAACTGGTGCTCCTAAGTCACTTAGGCACATTTGAAAATATCACCTTTAAACCCCACCCATCCTGGCATTTGGTGTTATAAAGAGATTCACTTCCCCAGTGGGAGTACTGGGCAGCACTGTACCTCAGGCAGATTAATGAGGCTAGTAACATGTTGGGGTGCCTCTTCAGGTAATGCAAAGGTAACAGTTATGGCCAGTCCCATGTGGACTGCTCCTTATGGCTCTACCCTGTGCAGGGTCAACCACAATTTGATCCTTATTGTTTTGTAAAACTTTCTATGATCAATATTTGTGGTGGAGCAAGTTTTTAAAAATGAAATAACTCAGCATTTAAACCCCTTCATCTCCAATAACCACATGGTAGAAAAGAAATCTATCTATCTATCTAATCATAATGAAGAATGTTCCATGGAACTATGACAATTTGCAGCAGCTGTGGATCTGCCTTAGAAATTCCAGAAAAATGTTTCCTCATTGCAGAATTTGTTTGTTTGTGTGTGTGTGTGCGCGTGTGTGTGCATGCATGCATGTGTTTATTTTTTATTAGTATTATGTCCAAGGAAATTCTTTGTTGAAAAGGTGCTCTTTACATTTCCAAAGCATAAGCAATGGGTGTAAGAATGCACAAAACCTTGCACTGTACTTTAACACCAGCTTTTGTGGGTCCAGTTTGAGTAAGTGACACACAACTGGGTAACAAATACAGGCTTCTGAAGGCACAGACTTCTTGAACTCCATTTTGAAAACATTTCTCATTAGCTAGTTTGCTTTTTTCCCCTCTATAAGATACCAGAAATTTTAAAATGATGGTTGGGGTCCTTGACTAATTTTAAACTGTATATTTTAGTTTCTCCTCTGGTATTCTAATCAAATAATGTGGTTTTGTTGTTGTTTTGTTTTGTAAGAGAAAAGGTTTGAGAAAAGGACACATCATGCTTAGTTCTGGAGTTCACTCTGATACCAGGGCAAAGCTGACACCCAGCTAGTTAGAGTTGGGATACTCTTCCAAAGCCCTGCTCTGTTCTTCCCCATCCTCAAACATTTATTGGTAGCATCTTTCTTATTCAGAGAACCCAAAGCTCTCTAGAAAGTAATGAGTTAGATGCTGATAGTGCAATGACTTGTGTCGGCAAAAGGAACAGCTGTTATACACTCAGCAGTAACTCTCAAGCAGCCTTGGATATTAAAACCTGTTTTTATGAAGAAAGGAGAACATGGCCAGGGCAGTAGGGATCTGTTTTCAAAAAAATGCTATGGACTCTTTTTCACCTGGGTAGCCATCAGACAGAGACTGAAGGGACCTCAGTTTAACATCTCATGGAAGGGACAGCATTTCTAATGGAGCACTACCCCCCTAGTGGTATTTCAGTATAGTATCAGAGAGTATATTAGTTCTGGTGTAATAATGGAACCACCTGACCTGGAGGTCAGAATGTTTCTAAATGAGCTGTCCTGAGATACACAAGAGGCCTCATAAACATGAGAAGAAAATGTATTTAAAGATACACTTTTTAAAAAAGGACATGAAGGCCAAGAGTGCGGAAGCCTTCCCCTCTTTGTGCCTGAAAAGAGCACTGTAGAAAAGCATTCAGTATGCAGATTGCCATGTCTGTTTAAAAATCTGTGTGGTGGCTATGTTGGATGTGGGAATTCAAGAAGTAAAGTGGGATGCTTGCTGTGCAGTTTGCATGCCGATACTCAGAATGCTTTTCCAAATCACTGCCTGCTCTTATCAGCTCTAGCGTCCGAGCTCTGGGAACAAAACCGAGAACCTTGGGCACTGCAACTGTGTGCAGTTTTTTTCCCCTTCCCCTCCAGTGTGTGCTTTGCAATTTAAAAGATACAGAATTCATTGAATGACATATTATGCTTAGCAGGGAGCTGAGACCTAACTGCCACAAAAAGGGGGACTGGGAATGGGGGGAATGTATACTTGGTCTATTATTGGTCATGCCAGATTTTCACCTCTCCTGCCCTGATACTCTTTCAAGGGACAGTGAGCAATTAAGGACACAGCTATTGGTTTTGCTAAAAAAGAGTGTTTTGCACAACCAAATATTCTATATTTTCACACACCCTTTTTTTTCCAATAGAAAGAGTTTTTATTTGGTTATAAGTATACCTCTTGCATCTTTGTCAAACCCAGCATTGCTTCATTGACTCTGCTGGTGCATGAGAACCTGAAAGGGAAAGAAATTAGAAATTGCTTGAAAACAGAAATGAATTTGTTTAGTCTCTGCTTTTATTGTCCGAACTAAAGGACAGTTATCCATATAAAAATTTTAAATAGTGAACAGCAAATTAGACTTTAAAATTCTTGCACCCTGTGCAAAGTAGACCCCACATCCTGCAAGTATCTCCAAATGGGTCAACCACTATTCCCTCGTGTAGACTTATTGACCGCAACTGGTCTCTGTGGGGACACAGCAATCTGACTACATGTATATGCTTGAGGATCAGGCGGTTCCATAAGTAAAAACATTTCTTTATATGTTCTTCTAACTTGACACTGTCCCTAAAATATATAATGTCATCCTGAAAAAGAATGGACTAACTAATGCATACTCTACCGTTTAGAAGTGGGCTGGGAGATGTGGGAGTGGGAAAGATTGATGAGTTTGGCTGTGGGACTGAAAATTACTCTGATAAATAAATAAGTTAAGATCCTGTTTCACACACATGAACGCCTGCTCAGAAACCTTCTCTGAATTAGAGAAATCATCTGTCCTTTATTTTAAGGGACAGCCCCTTTTCTTTGGAAGTAATCCAACTCCCACTAAAGAAATGGAAAGACTCTCATTTAGTTCAGCTGGAGTTGGATTGGATTGTACTATATGCCTGTGATGAGATATGAAGTCACTCTGGCGTGTAAAGGCTTCCTGTCTATTTCATGGGCAGGATTATAAAAGGAGAGGAGAAGCTAATGCAGAAGAGGTTAACACTGGGGAAGTGTGTGTCCTCTCTCTCCTGGCTGAAACTGGCAAGGCTTTGGGTGTTTATTATTTAGTGGTATGAGCTGATTTTGTTGTAGGTATTGAGTTTTGGTTTTGGAAATATGCAAGTCCTGAGGAAAGTGATCTGTAGATGGGACTTACATTTTTACTTCCTTGACTGGTGAGTATGCACACTGGCTAACAGCACTGTGGTAGTTCAATGTGGCACAATGTTCTGTGTTTTAGAAATATCCATGCAAAGGATCAAACACTGTGATAGAGAAAAATGGTTTTATACTACCACTAAAATGTTGTGGAAAGGTGTCCCTTTAAAAATGACCTTTGTCCTATATTTTTTCACATCTTTGTTCTCCATTTCCTTGAAATATGGGCAGCAACACTCTTCAGAAAGCAAAGCAAAAGTACCCGGGACCACACACACAAGGAAGAATAATTGTTTTGTCTCATAACTGCTTTATTTACAAAGTTTATACTGGGAGTTTCAAAATGTCACCAGTCTTAACACCAAACTTACTACACAATGATTACTTTTTTTCCCAGTGAATCAACAAGCATGTTGTATTGACATTTAAGTTTTGAGATCTTTGTATATTCCCGGTGCAGGAGTTGAAGCTTCTAGATTTGCTGCTGCTGGCTAAGAGACACAGATGCATTATTAGGGATAACTTGGTTTATCTCCTTTGACACTTTTCTGATATCTCTTGATCATTAAGGGCTGGATTAAGTGGGAAAAAAACATTACTTACATGGATGTTATGTAGCTTACGCCTCAGTTCTTTTATGAGAGAATTTGGGTGCTTAATGTCTTCCAATTCAAAAAGAAAAATCGAAGTCTTGTGTGCGGCTTCATTCTGTCAGGTGGTGAGATGAGGTTTAGGTTAGCACTTAAAGTGAACGTGTCAATTTGAAAGTCACATTTGCAACTGAAATTTTTTTAACCTGTTTTAAGAATAGTAACACCCAGCAGGACTTTAACTGAAAGAGATTGGAAAAGAGTTTTCTTCAGTTTACTTAATGGATTTGATGGAGTTTTGTGTATAGTATAGTCTGTTTCAGTCTTGGAGTGATGGTCACTTGTACTTCCTGTATCATACACTCGCGTGATGACACTACTCTGATGTACTGCTGTAGTAGGAGCTTGCTGCACGTTTTTCCCCAGGCCCTGCAAGAGGGTATCAGTAGGAGTAGCAGCAGCAGCAGCAGTAAATCTGAAACAGAAAAAGAAGTGTCAGTAGGCAAGTATGTGCACAGAGAAGATATAAAAGGGTGGCGATGGACCTGAGTGTGTTTTGTGGTTCTGTGAGGCTCTCCTGAAAGACCTTGCTGAACTTCAGCAAAACTGTTTTAAGAGTTGTAAAATAAAAAAATTAAAAGTTAGGGTGTACTATTTAAAGAGTGATCCATTTGAAACTTAATTTAGTTTTAAATTAGTGGATTTAACTTAGTCTATTAGTCAATTGACCCTTTAACTGAATGTAGAACTCAACCATGGGTCCTTCTGGCCCATCAGAAAGACAGACCATGGAAGGCCAACAGGTATTTATAGCATTCATCAGTTGATGGAGTGGCAGGGAGGTAATTTCATTGCTTCAGTCAATTAGCAGAAGCCATACGGTAACACTGAAGAGAACTGGCCCATGAACAGATATATTTTAGTTATTCAGAGTAACCAACTTTGATTCTCCCTTATTGTAACAGCTTACCCTTCTATAGCACCTTTTCATCTGTGGATCTCAAAGCATTTTATAAGCACTAGGCTTCACAATATCCCTTTGAGATATGTTACTATACTTATTTTATAGATGGGGAAACTGAGGCATGGCCAGATTAAGTGATGTTCTAAAGGTTGTCCAGTGAATCATTGGCATAGACAGCACTAGAACCTAAGAAATCTAGTTTTCAGACTGCTGTTTTTAATCATGCTTTCTCTGATCATGTCTGGTGAAATTCATCCCCATGCATGATCTAGCATAAGGCCTATCCACTACTTGAGTTTAATTTAAGTTCTCAAAAGAGTTGTCATCCTGGTCCTTTGCACACTGGTGAATTTCATTCATAGTCCTTACTTCATTGTGTGTTTTGTATTAGGAAAGCCAAAGGACTGTATGAGTGAATTTGTCCTTTGAGTAAAACAGCACTTCAGTATAAAAAGATTTTACAAATTAACTCTCTATAAACATAAAAATTGGAAAATAGAGACTTAGTGCTTCTTTGACAAACTGATGTAAGCTAGGTTTGAAGCAATGTAAAGTGTGTACACACAAAGTTCTACCAGTTTAATTAAATCAGTACAATATTATACTTTTATAGACAACTCATAGTCAGCCTACCATAAAACATTTATTTAGAATAAATGAGGGTTTTTTTCTCAGTACATTTGAGCCATGATCATCTTTTCTTTTATTGACTCTGTTTCCTCTTTGTTTTTCTTGCTTGTTGAGCACTTGGACGCTTGATTATTGCAGATCATTTCATACTTTGACTTGGATGTGACTATAAAGGTGTTATGAACTACACTCAGATTAACTTTCTTTCTTGAACATGCTTTTACCATCTTAAATACAAGAATAAGGGTAACTGTTAAAGAAAAAGAAAATCTTGTTAAGCATCTATACTTTTACTATTAGTTGCAGGGCATCCTTAGTGATTATCATAGATTGCGTGGTTTCATTTCTCCTTCCTGGAATTACTGCTTTAGTTCAGTACTCCCTACCGACATTGATCAACAGAATCAAACATGAAAGCTTGACTTAAACTCTTAGTCTCTTTTTCATCCTATAGTTGAAAATGTCTTTTCCTCTTTTCAGATGTTCCTAAACATGGCAACAAGCATGGCTCTGCAACAGATGCAATTCTTTCTAGGTCTCTGGGTAACATTTTAACCTGTGTAATGTTCACAGCACAGCATCGTAAGTAATATTCCAGGAAAGACGCTGCTGCTTGTTAAAAAGGATAGGACCCCAGAGATGCCTTTAAATATGCCTGCAAAGTGAGAGGTGCCAAGAGAAAGATAATATGGCTGATTATAGTTATTTACCTTACATTTTCATTCGCCCTTAACTGGGTGTAATTTAGGGGCATGAAATCTCTTATTGGAAGTGTATTTGCATTAAACAGCTCTAAGCAACCATGAAAGTGCAGAAGCTGAAAAATTGACAGACTGGGTTCCTAGAATCCCAAAGTAGCATTTTTGTAATAGGCATATAAACAAATCAAATAAACATGTTTTGCTTCAATGATTTAAAGAATATGGTCTTTGGAGTAATTTGTCTTTTTTTTTTTTTTTTTTTAAACTATCATTTCTAACCTTTTCATTGCCTATCTCTAGTTTGCAGCTCCTCCTAACAATCTGCAGCAATTTCCAAACCAGCTGTTGGGGTTGCATAGCATTGTGCCTTTGTTTAGATTTCCTTGAGCTATCAAATCAGCCTCTAAAGGGGATTACCTGGATGATGTTGTTTTTCAAGTCTGCATCTTTAAAAAAAAAAAAAAAAAAAAAAAAAAAAATTTGTTTAATGTGTGGGGTTTCATTTAATTAAATAAAAAATTAAAATATTCTGAAAATAATCAGGCTACACAAAGTCCAACCCTACAAAAAAAGTCCTTTTTCTTTTCTTTTCTTTTCTTTTCTTTTCTTTGCATTATCACTTTCCCTGCTTTTTTTACCAAATGATCCTAAATAAACTGTGAAAATTGAGGATCCATTTAAACAGTCTTGTCTTTTCTGGGAGGACTAAAGTTTAATATACACTTGCTTTTAAAAGAGGCCTTTAGTCTATTGTACTGGTGTATGGTAAGCCTGAAAAACTTCTGGTATACTGTTAAACGGCTGCCATCTTCTATCCCAGAGGTGGCTGCATTTCAGTGGTGAATGAAATGATCTGTTTGTATCTCTTACGTACTTCGCAGGAAGACTAGGAGGCTTGCTTAATTAAAGTTTGTAAAGAGTTTTGTGATCTTTGAATGAAAGGAGCTATTGAAGTGCAAAGACTTATTAGTATTTATTTCAATGCATTATGAATTTGCAAGTGGAGGAAAATTGGCAAAACTTCCTCTTTTTATAACTATAAAGTACGGTCTTTAAGAAGCCACAAAAGTAACGTTGTACATGCAGATGTATACCTGTGTTTGAAAACCTTGGCTTGCGTGACTGTAAATATGATTACCATATTAGACGTAGTGTTAAGTTTACTTGTGTTACATCTCATGACAATACATATCCCTGTAAATATCTTACGGTATTCACATTTTAGTATTATATATGCTCCCCTTTATTGAAAGTGTTGTATATAAGTGACTGTCTGCTGTTTAGCTCTTTTCAGTACAAAAGGTATTAACTGTACTTGGGTTTCTTCATTTTTTGTTCCTATTTTGCAAACACAGCATATTTTAATTAAGGCTTGTCAGTCCATATCTAATGAATACATTTACATCTTCAGGAGGTGAACTTGACTTAGAAATTGTCCCTGTCATTGCTTACGATAGTGATTTAAGGACTTCTTATTTTGTTGGTTTAAGAAAGTTTCTTGTGTTTTGTTCTGCTCTTGCTGGAGTCAAGCTATCAATATGATCCTAAAGGATCACTGTACAATGCTTATTAAAATGTATGTACAGGCAGCGGATAAGAAAATCGCTAAAGAAAGACTGGGAGTAGGAAGTACTATTATCTCCATTTTCCCTATCTGGGCACAGAGAGGCCAAGATCTAAATCCTCAAACTGAAATAAATGGGAGTCCTAAATACCTTTGAGGATCTGGGTCTAAGTGACTTGCCTGGGCTCAGATAGGATGCCTGTGGCAGGAACTGAGCCCAGGTCACTCAAGTCCTATGCTAATGCATTAATCATTCTTCCTCTCTATCCCCTTCCCTAGCCCACCACCCTTGATGTAAGTCTACCTAGATCTGATCTTGGCCACAAAGCACCACACTGGAAAGGCACAGGGTTACGCAGTTAGGAGGACTTTGAGTGGGCCCTCCACAAGGTGGTGGATTGTGACTAATGACAAGCATGTGCCAATAATAGGTACAAGCGTCTTTGACTTGTCTTAATTTTCCTAGTCAAGCCTTTAATTGCCAGAGAAAGATATAGACAAAGGCAATTTAAAAAGCCAACAAAGCAGAGCTATATCAAGGCTTTAAAAGGAAATACATTTTAGACAGATTTTTTTCTTTAATTAATAGGGATTTTGTTGTCAGGCTAAAACAGACTAAAAATAAACAGCTGTATAGTACTTCATTAAGCTGCCTGCTTGGAGTGATTTTCCCATTGATTAGTCTCAGGGCTAATGCTGGTTCATTCCTCATTTCATTGCTAATTAACATCAGCTCTGCTCCTGACCACTTGACCGCACTCTCTCTGTGAACATGTGCTGGTTTGGCAAGTAATAACTACTCCCTCCTTCGTAAAAGACAGAATTAAGGGGGGGAAATAGCTATCAAGCATGGATCTTTGGCTTCTTCTACTGTAAAGAGAGCAAACTAAAGCCATATCAGACCCAAACTAGGGGTAATAAACATTCTTTACTGTACACATGAGTTTGATTGAGGGACTATGTAAATACAGATGATGAGCTCAAGCTGCCATATGAATTGACAGGCTTGGCTCGTCTCCTGTCAGGCTAGTTGATTCAGGCTCTTCCTGGATGTTAACAGTGCAAATTACTTGACCCAGGGGCTTACACCAGCAGGCCTTTAGGGAAAAAGAGTACATTGAATGGACGACAGTTACTTCTTGAGTCTCCACAATGTTCTCTCTGTCTGAATAATGAAATTCATTGGTGATAGGTAGAGTAAGAACAGGAAACATCACACCATAGTTATAGCTCTGTGAGGCAACCCCCATGCAAGCAGAATATAGATGAAAATAGAGGAATGAAATACTAGAACTGGCATGGAGGCATTCTGAGAAAATCTCTAAACAACTTTAATGAAATTAGCTGCTTCTGTTCTGGGTGAAAAGGTCAATTTTTCCATAAAACTCAAGTAAACTGGCATTTTGGAAAACATCTACTAAACTTGGCATGGAATAAATAACATTATCCCAAAGTCTTGGTTTGAGTCCAGATCATAGCATTTTCTTTTAATTGAATTGAGTATTGCATTTCATTTTCCGAAAGTCTTTTCTCATTTTTTTTATTCTTACATTTTGAAGCATTCATACCTCAGGACTAATCACAAAGTCAGCCTTATACAAATCTATCAGTCAGGAACAGTCGCTGGAGAGAGAGCTTGCCTGAGTGATGATCCTTTCTTACTTTGGAGCAGAATCCTAATTCACTTGTTCATAAATGATATATTTTATATGTTCCCACCATTAATTCTATGGATTCAGGGCTCAAGCCTGCAAACATGTAGGCATGTGAATAACTTTACTTGTGCAAGCAATGAGGACTGCTTGTGTGAGTAAAGTTAATTGTGTGTACATTCTTACAGGATCAGGCCCTATTATAACTAGTAATTGCTTCATTTTTATTACTTACACTCTCTTTCCATGATCGTTAGTAAAGAGTATATTTTACTCTGATGAGTAAAATCTGTGTTTTAGCAGCACCTGCACAAGGATAACAATGATAAGGGGTTGGCATTCTGCCTCAAGACATAAACTAATCGTCAGATGGGATCAGGAAGAAATATCTCCTGGTGATAAAGTATTGCACATTTAGTTGCATTATGGGGTTTTCTCAGAAGCCTCTAGCACTGGCAACTAACAGAGATTGGATACCAAATGCTGTCGGCCATTAGCCTGTTCAAGTATGGCAGTTCCTCTGTTCTTATGTCACCCGGATTGTTGAAATGGCTAAATTCACACCGCATCCCACATTTTTAGTGTCTGCAAAACTAAACTGAAATTTTGTGAGGATAGGCTCTGTGTATTCCTATGACACTTTTCACACCTCCTGCTTCAAAAACAGCTGCTTTGGTGGTATTTTTAGTTCTTCTCCTGGTATTTTCATTTCCGGTCCTGGTCAGAAGTCTAGAGGCAAGTGAAAATGAAAAATACTAGGAAACAGAAATAGCTCCCTGAGTGTTTTGAGCTTACAAAGTGTTCCTCCTGGGACAGAGATTTAGATCGGTTCTTATTTTTTCCAAACCAGTAGTTACCATATCCTATTTGTCCCCATTGTCCTCCTGTTTTGTTTCTGCTGGGGGAGGGTATCCAAAGGGATGGTAAAATCTGGATTAATGCTAGATATAAATATAATCCCAAAGTGGTTTCACTCTCTAGTTACCATAGCAAAATGGAAATGTTGATTTTTATATGTACATAGGAGTAAATCTTGCCCCCCACTCCCTCTCTATCTTTGTAAAAGGACATGACTGCCATGGTACAAGGTACATGTAGGCTGTGGAGGCAGAGATACGCTGGAGGGAACATACCTTCTAAGCACTACTGTGGTCCTTCTGCTCAGGAGTAGTGGGGAGGGCTGGAGAAGGACCAGGGTTGGAACCAATGTGAGTATGTGGCTGTCCCCGTTGGCAGTGCTGGAGGGGAGTCAACAGTTGTGGGGGCAACTGCCATCCTCGGGCGCCATAGTGGTTGTCGAGCACAGCCTGGGAAGAAGAGACTGGTTATTTGGCTTGTATGCTGAGGTCAGGAGGTTCTCCGAATAGAATAATTGGCAAAATGTAAACACAAAATAAATTAATAAGGATCCTAACTGCTTGTGGCCATTAGAAGATCCCATGATTCTTTTTGCAAGAGGGTATATTGCATACTTCTCAGCAGTCCTGTATTAGGCTGATCTGGCTTGACTTTTGGAACATAGTCTCATGTATTCGCAGTCCTAGGCAGCTGGCCTGGATGAAAGAAAAAAGGAAAACTTGTGGCCTTCTGTGAGGAAGGGCTGCTGTACAGAGAGCGGCAGGCTTATGGGTTAAGGCAGACTCCCTCATCTCTGCTTTAGCTGCTCTTCCCGGTGCTATGGTCTCTGTGATTGCAGGGCGGAACATAGAGCACCAAAGGCAAGATGTAATGCCTTACTGTCCACCTGCACAGCCCTGAAGATGTTGAGAACCCCAAAGATACTGGAGAGGGAACAGCAGGCCATTGGGCATACCACCAAATAGACAACTCCAGCTTAAGACATGTTGTTTAAGCATGTAGTATTGTTGAGATAGCCATAGGTTTGGATAACCACGCAAACTTCTGGTTACATATATGAACCTCAGTTTTTGAGGCCATAATAATAAAGTTCACCTGAAGGCACATGCCACCCTCCTATGACTTTCGGGACAGAGACCCCCAGGTCCCCAGCTCATTTTTAGAATTGTTCCTGGGAACATTGTTGAAATGTTAGTAACTGTGTGTTATCCTGGCCAAATACCAACTTGGCTAATTGCATTTCACCTACTTAAAATTCTCTGTTATTTCAGTCAGTCATTCTTCTCTTCCCTTCTTAAAAACCTGCTGGGTAGTATTGCTGTCATAAAACGGCTGCTGCTTGCCACCCCAGAGATCACTGCATTTAAGGTCCAGTGTATGTGTAAATAATTTCTTTATTATTCATTATTAATAATAATAATTATTTTATTTACAAAGTGCTCAAAATGTACTAGGTTCTCAGCAAGCGGAAAGGGAGATTACGTACCTGCTCCAAGGGTCTTGCAGTCTAAATAGACAATGAGAAGAAGAGAGATGGGGCTAAAATGTAAGAAAAGCAAGTAATATTCAACATAGATAAATTTTTCAAAAGCATTTCAGTCCCATTTTAAAAAGTGACTTTGGGTCAGATTTTTAAGGTATTTAGACATCTAAGTCTCATTGGTTTCCATGGCGCCTAAATATTTTTTTAAAAAGCTGGTCCTTAAGCACCGGGCCCATTAGAATACGGCTCCTAACTGCTTAAGAACCAGATTTTTAAAGGATTTAGGTACAAATGGGAGTTAGGTGCCTAGGCACCTTTGAAAATCCACCTAGACATCTATCTTCTTCTTTAGGCACCTAAATACCTTTTAAAATCTGTCCCTGAGTCAGTTTTGAAAATAGGACTTAGAGTCTTAAGTCACTTTTGAAAACCTTTTCTCCAGCTTCATTGAAAGTCAGTCCCTTTTGAATATGGGAGTTAGGCACGTTAGAAAATGTTACCCCCGTGTGTCTTGTCGTTCCACCTTTCAAAAATATATGAATGTTTTATTTTTTCCTCTCTCCATGTTGCTCTCCCTTCACCTCAGTCTCTGCATCTTAAGGGAAGGAGCTAGGACAGAGGTTAATAACCTTGTAGAGGCAGTATGTTTTGAGGAGAGATTTGAAAGAGGAGAGGATGGAAATGTGGGAACCCCAGCAAGGGGATCCCAATCATAGAGAGCTACAGGAAGATAACCTGGAGGTGAAGGAGGGAGATGGAAACAATGGGACAGCTAGCTGTGTGGGCATCCGTTGTCTTTCCTCATCACATCCCCTCCCTAATGTTTTGCTACTCTTGCTTGCTGGTCCTTGTCTAAAATTAGATACTAAGTTCTTTGGATTGGAGGCCAATAATAAAAAGTGGTAATAGTTAATTGCTATGTGAAGCACTTTGGGATCCCTTGGTATGAATGGGATTTCACACATGTAAAATAGTAATAACAATAATTAATCATCTTCTATGTCTCCAGCCACTTATACTCTGTGCAAAAGTTTTGTAAGAAATTATGAAGCATGGGTGTAAAACTGTAAATAAAAAGGTAGATATTAAGCGCTATAATATGCAATTTAAAATGAAAACCTTATGAGACATGCCTTTTCTGACCTCCCTCACCCCACTCTTCAAAAGGAAAAGGACAGCATCAGTTCAGATTTGAGAGCAAGTATGAGGGTCTCTCTGTGATTTAAATTGTAAGTTGGCGTATCTTGTTAAGCAAGCTCCAGTGGCTTTTTGTTTCACTGCAGGCTAGAATTTGGTGAGGAAAGTATGATTAATGGCTTTTACAAAAAGTGGATGGACACCCAAAGGAGAGGAATAATACAGTTGTGGTATTACAAGTCAGCAGCATATCAGACTTTTTTTTGTCTGTAGGAAAGGATTTCCTGTTGAGGTCTTGGAGAAAAATAAGTTTCATTAGTTGAATCTGGAAAAGAGAGAGAGCAACAGGATTGATTGTAATAAGCCTCTCCTTTTTACCGAAAATCCATTACTTTCTGAGCTATTAAGTGATGAAAGGGATTAAGAGAATAAAAAAAAAAATATAAGTGGGACTGTATTCGTAAATCTAATAAAGATGATAACAGTAGGGCATTTTGTGAAATTTGCATGTGAATTTATAACATCCTAATCCATTGGCAGACTGCATTGTACTGCGCCGGGGGGGGGGGGAGAAATGTATTGAATATGTAGGGATAAAAAATTCAACAGTAGAATTTCTGGCCAAGAAACTTTTTTTCCTCCATGTGGATGTCTGTATGGTTTATAAAGAATCCATATTTTTGGTGCCAGTGCCCATATGTTTAGTTTTTGTCATATAAAAAAGTGAAATCACTCTCCATTATCTCTTATTTCCTAGAAGGTATTTTATAGGTCTAACCAAATGTGGACTGCACTTTGTTCTGTAGGCCTCAGATGTTTGTGGCATAACCAGATGTGGTACATCTGGTTCTCAACAGAGCCTTTTAAAAATCAACTCCATAGGAGTAAAGGGGCCACCCTCTCCTGGCATAGGGTTAATTAATGATGCTTTGTGATCTGCTGACAGAGGGTTTAGGGTCAGCTCTGAGATCAAGGATTTATAACCAACTCCCTGACATGCCCCAGTCTCTCTTGCACTGAATACAGCTCTTGATCAGAAGAGAACCTGACCAGGGGTGGGGGAAGTGAAGGTAATGCTGGTGAAAGGTGCCAGATTGATCACCCTATTTCTCAGTTAATCCACAGAACAGGTACAGAATAGGGCTGTGATAATGAAAGCTTCTGCAGACTATCCAATGAGCCTTCTCCGTGATCTGGACATTCAGTCCTTGACCTTTTTTGCTAAGATTTCCAGTGAGAGATTCAGTTACAGCTAAAAGAATTGGACATAAAATATTGACTTATTTCACGCAGCCCCCTGAACAGCCATCAGATGGTATCCCAGATGAAAGAGTATTTTAACCAAATGTAAGTGTGCTGCATCACTGCATATTGTATGAAGCAGGAAAGCAGCAGTGACTTCTGAACTTACTATACTTAGTATATAGTGAAATTGACTGCAGTAAATAGGGATGCCCTGATATTGCGATGTCTATTGTATTTTTTAACTTGCACAGTGGGTGGGAAATACCATATTATCTCGTCCAGAGAAAAAATTCAGTACCTATGCCAACATGAATTGCATTTATACTGACCCAAACTACTGGATGTGCCACAGGAAAAAAGGCAGCAATGTGAGTATCTTATTCAAATGTTTCTTCTCCTGTTTATGTAATGTGAATTTCAGGTAGGCATAGATTCGTGCTTTATCCTCTACTTCCTTAACAATAATGGAAATTATTGTGGGAGGTTAATAACCGTTGTGCGTCAATACTGTATTATCATCTAAATCATACGAAGAAAAGGCAAGTACCTTCCTTAAATAAATTTAGTAGCAGAATCTTGGCTAGTGGGGTGGAGGCAATAGCTACCATTCCAGCTTCTTGTAAACAATAGAATTTCAAATGCATTCATTTTGTGGCTGACCCTTTTCCCATTGGAGTCAAAGGGAATTTTGCCTCTGACTTCAGTTTGACTAAGTTCAGGCTCTCTAAATTACCTGCGGCACCAGAGTTATAGACGATCTTAGCCTAGTAGAAGTATCATTGGATGCAGGCATTTTGTCTTGCATTTAGTTTGCTTTTTGGTGGAAGCAATCAATCATTTTCAGCACTGCTTTTCCTCATCAGCGTTGCAGCTCTGGAAAGGTCAGTGGTAGGTGCTAGTGGGTTTCCAGTGTTATGCTACCTCATGGGTCTTGATTGATTGGGTACCGAGTCACTTCTCAAAAGCGATGGCTCTTACAGTGTGTCTGACATGTGCAGGCTCTCTGTATGTGGCAGTTCCTGGGCACTACGGTCATAGGTTCCTGTGCAACCTTTCCTGGCTGTCCGGTCAGTGCATGTATCTGAGCCATCTCTGCTGGAGATTTCGCAGTATGAACAGTCAGCATTTTGACCCCCAAGTTGGCAAAGAGTTGTCAGTCTCTTGTTTTTTATAGTTATCGGGAAATATGCTGAGAATATGCTATAAATATTAACTGTAACTTAAGCTAGTGTGCAAGGAAATTGCAAGAGCTAAACACCCTTCCTCATTCCCAAAATGATTTTCATGTGGAAATGCTGCTTTGTTTTCTTTTCTTTTCTTTTTTGGTATTAGAATGTAAGATTGAACTTATTTTAAGATTCTTTAGGGCAGCATTACATTCCTTCCACTGTTCTATTCCTTACCACATTACCTCACCACATTAGCACTTCTATCTCCCTCTGATGGCATCCAGTTTCCATTCCATTCACAGTGGCCAGGGATCATATCTCTGATCCACTTAGAAACACAATGATCTTTACCCCTGAGAATGCAAACGCTTTTTCAGTCAAATCTATTGATCTACAGGACTCTATTTCTGGCTTTCCATTCACTCACTTGCTGTTTGGGATGCTGGGGGTTCTTTCTGGGGGAAGAGTTAACTTGGTTACTAGGAACTAGATGAAGAACATTTCTGTAGAATCCAAAGATAGAAGTGATCTTCTATATACATTCATGTGTGTATATATGTTGCACGTGTATGCACACAAGGTACATTTCTTCACTGATCAAAATTAAAACTGCAGCCAGTAACGCACTAAGCTTGGTGACAATAATTGAACTCAGTGTGGAGCTAAAGCCAAGGTAAACTGCATTTGCATTCTTATGTAGCAGTCATTTGATCAAGAGTGGCAATGTTAAGATGAAATATACAAGCATAGGTTTGCTGCTGGAAAGACAAGAGGTAGATATTCATGGGTAATACAAGGAGACTCCTTAATGCCCATGGAGGAAATATATGACTTCTTTTTACCACTCCTTTAGTGATACACAAATGTTTGGAGTGATCAAATGCAAATCTAAGGTTAGAGGGCTTTCTGCAGTGCTGAGCCCTGGTACTTCCAGGCCACTCTTGGTAAATCACAGTAGCCCTATGAATGGCAATATTTGCCATCTCTGCCACATCAGGGCCCCACTGTGCTAGGCACTGCAAAATCACATAGTTTAAAAGAAACAGGCCCTGCCCTAAGGCGCTTATAATCTAAATAGAGAGGGCAGACAAAGAGTAGCAGAGGAAACCGGAGCACAGGGAGGTGAAGTGACTTACTTAAGGCACACAGCAAGCCCGTAGAAGAGCTGGAAATAGAGAGTAAAATTTTCATAGGGCCATCAGGCACATAGGGGCTTAAGTCCCATTGAAAATCATGGGACTTTGGCTCTTAAGAACTTGATCATTTGTCCATTAAAGTCAACGGCAAAGCTCCCATTGACTTCAGTGTCACAGAGCCAGGCCCTGAGTGCCTAAATCACCTTTGAAAAAGAGACTTAGGCTTCTAAGTCACTTTCACTTTTGAAAATGTTACCCATGTTTCTCAAAGCAGTGCCCTATCCACTATATCCTGCTGTCTCATGATAGACTCATAGATGACTAATTAAACTACTGCGTAAGCATCAGACATTTTTATAGGTAAAAGTCTACCAGCTGTATTGATAGTTTGAACAAACAGAAGGACTATTATTATTGTGTAACATTTATATTGTGGTAGTGCTTAGATGACAACCAAGCTGGGACACGATTATGCTAAAGGTTAAACAAACATATAGTAAAGACAGTCCCTGTCCCAAAAAGTTTACAATCTAAAAGCCAAGAAAGACCAAGTAGATGAAACAAACAAGTGGACCAGGGTGGGAAGGTGGCAGATGAACTCTCATTGGAGGGTTCAGTTATCATGATTACACACGGTGTTAACATATCTCAGGATAGCTATGAAGAGTACTCTGGTGTAAGGATGAAAGTTGACTTCTGGAGGAGTATAGAGTGTTTTATCACAGTTTCACTAATCAATAACTAGAATTACAGCAGAACCAACTCCTTGAGCTAGACCTCCATTGTTGCTATTGGATAACCTTTTTTTAAAAAAAAATTATTTTTCTGCAGTCATAATAATGAATTGATGCTGTGAAAAAGGCACTTCCATTAGAGCCAAAACAACTGTTTGTCTTAATAAGAGCCAGGGTTGAGCAAACAGTTGATTCTGCTGTAATTCCATTTTCTAGTTAGTCAAAGAGCCAGGATGGAAAGTCTGTCTTGAAATAGAAGTAAAATTTAAAAAAAATTACATTGTTTCTGCCCTATTTTGATGAAAGATCCTTTGGAAACTGTGATTGCATAGTTAATAAACTCTGGATCTTTATTTTTTTTAGAAGTTTAAAATTAGTTGATTAGTAGCTTAAAAATAATTACAATGATAAACGGTGTGGTTTTCTTTCACCAATCAGGCGCTAGGTGTAACCACCATAATACTAGATGCTCAGAGGGAGCAGGAGCCTGCTATGGCACACATTATTTTCCAGCAGTGCAAACTACCAGCATTTCTGAATTTAAAGGGGGTGGGAGGAGAAGGTTACTTACTGCATCATTTGACCAAGAAAAAGACTAGTGTAAAATGTTAATACTGTGCATGTATTAATAATATAATACAGTACCTTTCATTTGAAGATCTTAGTGCTGTTTACAATAACCAGTTAATTTAACCTCACAGCACCCCTGAAGAGTAATAGTGTAAGGATCATTCTTCCCATTTTACGGATGAGAAATCTGAAGCACAGACAGAGAGAGATTCTAAGAAGTGTTGAGGGACTTCAGTTCCTGCTGAAGTCAATGGGAGTTGCTGGTGCTTTGCATCTTTTAGGGATGGGCCTAAATGCCTGGTCCAAGGTCACACAGGAGACTGTGACAGAGCTCCCTGACTCCAAGCTCTGCACCTTAACCAGGACCATCTTTCTTCCCTCTGCAAATGAAATAAATTTTGGCAGCATGGCATAGAACATTTCAGGAAAAAATCGTTGAGACCAGGAATGAGCATTTCGTTTGAGTGGATCTGTTTTTCAGTCCTTGTTCCTACTTTACCATATACCCAGATGTTTTTCACCCTGAGACATGCATTGAATTCTCCCTGTTTTCACCCCTCCCGCCCCTCCCTGAGCACTGACAATTCTTGCTCAGACAGATCAGGTCATTGTAATATAGCCTCCACTGAAATGTTCCTGTGTAGTTTAGGGAAGCTACTTGGTATGAATTCGTTTTCCCAAACACTCTCTCTCCCATCCATTCCAATTCCAAATAAAGATCTTTGGAGGGTGAATGAGTTAACATCTATAGAAAGGCAGCTACTTTTATTTTATTTTATTTTATTGACATGCACTTGACACTGTTTTATAACTGGACTGTGTGACTGTCACCAAAAGGCTCAGCTAATGCTATTGTCTTCTTTTATCAAGGAAAATTTTGAGAAACCACAGTAAAACAGCTGTAACTCTGGCAGTGCTTATATTTATAGCCAAAAATAGAAGGTAATACTTCATACATTTTCTTAATGTAGGAAGTGTAGTCCTTGACATTCAGCCAGGTTAGGGCTTTAGCACAAACTTCATAATAGCCATAGGTATATGAAGTTCTTGAAGACAGACCATTTTTGTCTAGGAAGAGCACCTTCTGCTGCCTAGATCTCCCACAAAGTATTCATTTAATTACCCAGCTGGACTGGACATACTTGATAAACAATAAAATATTCTTAACAGGACTTTTTAGGGACCAATTGTAAGAACATAAGAATGGCCATACTAAGTCAGACCAATGGTCCATTTAGCCCAGCATCCTGTCTTCCTAAAGTGGCCGGATGCTTCAAAGGGAATGAACAAAAAAGGGCAATTTATAGAGTAATCCATCATTTGTCTTCCAGTCCCAGCTTCTGGGAGTCAGAGGTTTGAGGTTGCGTTTCTGACTTTCATAGCTAATAGCTACTGATGGGCTATCCTCCAGGAATTTATCTAATTATTTTTTAAGCCAATTATACTTTTGGCCTTCACAACATCCCCTGACAATGAGTTCCACAGATTGACTATGCGTTGTGTGAAGAAGTACTTCCTTTTGTTTGTTTTAAATATACTGCTTACTAATTACATTGGGTGACTCCTGGTTCTTGTGTTATGTGAAGGGGTAAATAACACTTCCTTATTCACTTTCTCTACTCAATCCATGATTTTAGTCATTTCTTTTTTAGACTGAACAATCCCAGTCTTTTTAATCTCTCCTCATACTCCTAATCATTTTTCCCCTTCTCTGTACTTTTTCCAATTCTAATATAACTTTTTTGAGACAGGATAATGTGAATTGCATGCAGTATTCAAGGTGTGGGTGTACCATGGATTTATATAGTGGCATTATGATATTTTCTGTCTTATTATCTATCCCTTTCCTAATGTCCCTAACATTCTGTTAGCTTTTTATTGCTGCAGTACATTGAGCAGATGTCTTCAGAGAACTATCCAGAATGACACCAAAATTTCTTTCTTGAGTGGTAACAGCTAAGCCGTGGATGTACCAATGTAACATACTCTCTCACCTTTGGCATGTTAGTGCATGTTAGTGAACACCATTGTCTTGAATGAGAATTCAGGATACTCAGCAGCTTTCAGAATCAGCTGCTTAAACTTTTGTTATAATAACTGTCTTCCTGGTGTATTAGAGAGACCAGGTGAGTAAGATAATATCTTTTATTGGACCAGTTTCTGTTGGTATAAGAGGCTAGCTTTTGAGCTTACACAGAGCTCTTATTCCTGGTATGTTGTTCTTTTTTGCTTACAGACACAGAATTTATTTGGTTTTGTAACCTTCACTGTAAGTGCCTCCATAACTAGGCTTTTATGCTCTCCCTGTACAAATATAAAACCTTTGTTTATTTGCCAGCTCAAACAAGAGTTTACAAATCTAGCTACTCTCCACAGCACAGAGTATGGCCACTAAAGTGCATAAGATTACTCTATGCTGGGATCTGTTCCCAAAAGGCAAGAGAGAGATGATGTAAAACTTTGGGAAAGTTCAGTCAACAAGATAAGAAGTACAGTCAGACTGATTTATAAAGATACTATAACTTTTAAAGATGTACTTTCAATCTGAAAGACTGCAGTGGGGATTTAAAATATTACTGTTTAATTTTTAAAAATTACATACATTAAGTGAACAGCCCATTAATAGGATGCCATCAGGATCACATGGCCAGTTCAGATCAAGTTATATTATCTTGCCTGCCGGATTTGAATAAGAATTAAGAAATTACTATTCCAAAGTAGTATTGGGCATTGATCCCCATTTACAATGAAACTTGTCACCATAACTACCTGGAATTCCACCATTTTGTCAGAGGCATTCCACTGCATCGTCTTAATGGTGCAACTGTTAGTGAAGTATATTAATTGGAGAAAAAGCTTCTAATTAGTTGTTCTACCTACATGTTCAATGAAGTCTTGTCTTGCAGAGAGTTCACTTGTAAGCAACAAGACATGTCTAATGAAAGGTAACCCAGATCTGACAGGCAGTGAACTTCTCCTCTTTGGTGCATGACTCCAGCTGGTAGTTTATATCAATAGCTGCAATCTGTGGTGTCTCAACTAGCAGCCTGTCTTTTGAATTTCAGTACTAGCTCCTCATATTGTAACCTGGCAAATCAAAGGTTTTAGCATGTGTGTCAGGGGTAATCAAGCTGCGTCGTGCATTTTAGGAAAAAACTATATTTGATAAAACTGAATATATGCCAGCCTTTATGTTGAGCAAAATAAACAAATGTTCCTTTTGTGTACATGTATTTTCTTTCAACTGTTTTGGAAGCCAGCTCAAAACCACCTGATAAATACTTTCTTCCCAGTTCAATGATAAATTGTGTCTTTATGTCTAAATCCAGTGCATTTGGAATCTTCTTTTATTGAACACTACAGAGTGAATGAGAGGACCTGATTCTCCTCATGCCCCAGTTTTATACTGCTATAACTCCAGTGACTTTTTTTGGAATTACTTCCAATTTACACTGGTGCAAGTGAGAGGAGAATCAAACTTAGAGTATTTCAATATGTCAGGATCAAAAGATTATTACCAACAGGGCACCCTAGGGAAGGCACGTACTGACCAATGTCATATACTTAGTTCTCTTTGCAGATTGTAAGGTAGTTATATGTCAATCCTACAATTTTTAAAAACCAGCAGATAACCAGCGCTGGATGCAAACTAAAATTATCACTCTGGAATTTGCAATAGACTGAAAGTGTTACACCAAATGGTAATGTATATTGCTATATCTCTTATTCATCAGCTGTTTCACACAGCAGCATGTATGTCTGATTACATTGATGCAATATATATGTATTTTCCATGAAAGAGTGTCTAGACTTTATTAACATTATTTTTTTGGATAATATCTTTTCTACATCTGGGCTCCCTTAAGGACCAAGATCACAACCATGGTCAAGTGTTCTCTTTCGCTACTTGTATCCAGTGCCTGCTGAGAGTAGTTTAGTAATTACACATCTCAGAGAAGTGAGGCACAAACATAAGTTTTAACAGTCATTGTAAATACACACACAAAGTAGAAATCACTTCAATGGAAGCTGGGAGATAAAGAATGGAAATAGGCTTGTGCCCTGCCTCTCTAAAATGACAACTGGCAACCTCTGGGGGAGGAAGAGCTGTCACACCTGGCAAATCCAGGTTTTCCTAGTCTACTTTAACCTGGTGGGAGCTGCAACCAAAGACTTGGGAGACTAATGCAAAAAAATTCCATTACAATTTAAAAACAAACTTGCTTTGTCCCTATCTGCATCCCTTTTGTAATTGCTTTCCGCAGACATGAGCAATTTGAGCTTTACTTGGTCACTGCAAGCAGAAAATGAATACTATGCTAGTGCATATGCTCCACTATGCAAGCTGTGTTGGGACGGGACGCTGCTTTGGCACATAAGGCGAACAAAGTTCCCTAATCTCCTGAGAGAGTCCTGATAGAAGAGGCAATTAAAGAAGGAAGACCTGGATCTGACCACCCTCTTTGCAACTACGACCACACACACAATTATTTTGTGCGAATGTGAAGGGTGAAAATTACATTTTAATTCTCATCTAGCCAATATATCTGACAGCAACCTAATTTTCTTCTTTGAGTGATTGCTCATATCCATTCCAATATAGGTGTGTGCGCGCCCTGTGCACTGATTCCTGGAACATTTTTCCCCTTAGCAAGCCCTGTAGGGCTGGCTCAGGCGCCCCCTGGAGTGCCACGCTCATGCCGTGGTACATGAGGCTGTACTGGCCCTGCGGGATCTCAGTTCCTTCTTTCCGCCCGTGACGGTTGCTGGAACGTCTGCATCTTGCTCAGCAAGTAGCTTCCCCGTTGTTCTACCGTTGTTTGTTAGATAAGTAGTTGTTAAGCATAGTTGTTACTGTTAAGTGTAGTTAGATTAGACAGATAGCCCTCAGGAGCTTAAGGTTGGGCCATGCCTGGCTCAACCGGTTTCAAACCCTGTGCCGCGTGCGGCAAGGCATTCCCTGTGAGTGACCCTCACGACCATCACGGACAACACAGCGGACATGTTTTACACGAACAGGCAGGGGGGAGTGCGCTCCTCGGCCCTTTGCTAGGAGGCCATTCGACTGTGGAACTTTGTGGTGAAGCACAACTTCCACATATCTGCCTCTCACCTCCTGGGGGTCAGGAACGACGAGGCGGACCATTTCAGCAGGTCGTTTCTACCCTGCCATGACTGATCACTGCACCCAGAGGTGGTGGTTTCCATTTTCTGCAAGTGGGGTGTTCCCCAACTGGACCTGTTCGCGTCGTCCTGGAACAAGAAGTGCCCGAGGTTCTACTTGCTCTGGGGTCGCGAGCCGGTCTCCATCTCTGACGCGTTCCTCATAGACTGGACGGGGACCCTGATGTACACGTTTCCCCCCATTCCACTGCCGCCCAAGATCCTCTTGAAGATCAAGAGGGACAAAGCAGACATCATATTGATCGCCCCAGCCTGGCCGAGACAGCAATGGTTTAGCATGTTGCTGGACCTGTCCATTGCCCTGCCGCTACCGCTTCCGAGGCGTTACGACCTGCTCTCCCAGGACCAGGGTCACCTGTTGCACCCAGACCTGGACTCCCTCCACCTGATGGTATGGAGACTCTGTGGCTGACGGAGGGAGAGAGAGCCTGCTCGGTGCAGGTCCAACAGGTTCTGCTGGGTAGCAGAAAACCTTCCACTCAGGTGGTGTACCGGGCCAAGTGGAAGCGTTTTACCTCTTGGGCGGACTCCCGGGGTATCCCAACAAGCTGTTCGCCCATACAGGCAATTTTGGAGTACCTGCTCCATCTGAAGCTCCAGAGTCTAGCACTGGCCTCCCTGAAGGTGCACCTGGTGGCCATCTCAGCCTTCCACCAGCCGATGGAAGGGAAGTCATTATTCTCACACCCCATGTCAGTCAGGTTCCTTAAAGGGGTGGAGAGGCTATACCCGCAGGTCTGCGACCCGGTGCCTCTCTGGGATTTGAACCTGGTCCTCGCCGCTCTGACGGGACCCCCGCTTTGAGCCCATGGCTACATGCCTGCTGCTCGTCCTCTCCTGGAAGGTAGCCTTCCTGGTGGCCATAACATCGGCTAGGAGGGTCTCCGAGATAAGAGCTTTGACCGCGGAGCCCCCCTACACCGTCTTTTATAAAGGCAAGGTGCGGCTGAGACCCCACCCGACCTTCCTGCCTAAGGTGGTGTCCCAGTTTTATTATAACCAGGATATCTTCCTCCCCGTGTTCTTTCCTAAACTGCACGGTTCGGAGGAGGAGTGGAGATGGCACTCACTGGATGTGAGACGAGCCCTGGCCTACTACATCAAGCGGACACAGCCGTTCCGGAATTCAACTCAGCTGTTCGTGGCAGTGGCGGACTGGATGAAGGGCCCACCTGTCTCCGCCCAACGCAGCTCCGCCTAGATCACTGATTGCATCAGGACCTGCTACGAGCAGGCGAAGGTGCTGCTTCCAGGACCTGTGTCAGCGCACTCAACCAGAGCCCAGGGCCTTGGCAGCGGCCTTCCTGGAAAGAGTGCCCCTGCAGGACATCTGCAAGGCAGCAATCTGGTCGTCGGTGCACACCTTCACGTCCCACTACGCCCTCGTGCAGCAGGCGAGAGAGGACGCGGGCTTAGGCAGGGCCGTGCTGATGAGAGCAGCTCACCGTTGACTCCTACCCACCTCCAAGGTATGGCTATTTAATCACCTATATGGAATGGATATGAGCAATCACTCGAAGTAGAAAATAGGGTTACTTACCAGTAACTGTTGTTCTTCGAGATGTGTTGCTCATATCCATTCCACACCCACCCTCCGTCCCCGCTATCGGAGTCGGCAGAAAGAAGGGACTGAGGGCCCGCAGGGCTGGCAGCGCCTCATATACCGCGGCATGAGTGCGGCACTCCAAGGGACGCCTGAGTCGGCCCTACGGGGTTTGCTAGGGGGAAAAAAGTTCCGGGAACCAGTCAGTGCACAGGGGGCGCACACACCTATATTGGAATGGATATGAGCAACACATTTCAAAGAACAACAGTTACTGGTAAGTAACCATGTTTTCCTGGGAATGTTGTTTGATTGTCAGTATTTTGGTGGCCGCTAGAGAACCCAGCCCCCTTATGTAGGCACTGAACAAACATATAGCAAAAAGAAGGCCCCTGCCCTGCCAACCCTACAATGCTTTACGTGCGGCCTGTATAGTCCAGAAAAGAAAATCTTTAAAGTTTTCTAAAATTCCCTTGGGCTGTTGCTCTGCTGCCTCTTTTGTAGTATATGTACACCAGAGCTAAAAGGTATAAATTCCAGCTTGAGGGTACATATACCTGATCAAGGTTGCATGCTAAAAATAGAGATCTAGTTGCCATGCCACTAGCCTCCTCAAGAACAATCCCAACTGAGAAGATAGGTATGTATCCTTAGAAATTCAAAGCCCCACTGCTGGATTAATCAGCTGAACATGAGCTATCAGTGCAGTGCTGTGACCGAAAGAGCTTATGTGATCCTTGGATGCATAAACAGGGGACTCTTGAGTAGGAATAAAGAGGTTATTTTGCCTCTGTGTTTGGAACTGGTGTGACTGCTGCTGGAATACTGTGTCCCATACTAGTGTCCACAATTCAAGAAGGATGTTGATAAATCAGAGAGGAGTCCGAGAAGAGCCACAAGAATGATTAAAGGATATGAAAACATGCCTTCTAGTGATAGACTCAAGGAGTTCAATCTAACTGTGTAGCTAAACAAAAAGAAGCATAAGGGGTGACTTGATTACAGTCTGTAAGTACCTAAATGAGGAATAAATATTTGATAATGTGCTCTTCAGTCTAGCAGGAAAAGTCATAACACAATCTAATGGAAGTTGAAGATAGACCAGTTCAGACTGGAAATAAGGCATAAATGTTTAACATTGAAAGTCATTAACCATTGGAACAACTTACCAAGGGACATGGTGGATTCTCCTTCATTGACCATTTTAAAATCAGGATTGGATATTTTATTAAAAGATACGCTCTAGGAACTATTTTGGGGAATTTCTATTGCCTGTGTTATACAGGAGGTCAGACTAGATGATCAAAATGGTCCCTTCTGGCCTTGCAATCTATGAATTTTCATGCCATCCTCCTGGTTATAAATTAGGGAATAGAAACAATTCTATCTGACTATGTGACCAAGCACAAGGAATCAACAAAGCTTGAACAGCCTTGTTTCAGGATCAATTACATAAAAACAAACAAACAAATGCAGCAACTTCTCCAAAAATTATCTGGTAAGTTTAAGGAAATTGCTGTTCTGAAAGCACCAAAAAAAAAAAAGGGGGGGTGGGGGCGGGGGGGCTACATTTCTGAAGAAAATTACTCATTCATCTTTTTCATCTCTATAAAGTAAGTATTTATTTATTTGTGAGATTGTTAGCAAGCACTGCACCTGTGCCTTAGTTTCAGATGTTCATGATTTCTCCCTACCTGCCACCTTCCATTTGGTCCTGGTGAGACTATGTAGGTCCCAAGGTTCAAATTCTATCCTTGGATGTGGTGCAATGGGACTGGTATTTGGCCTCATATGTCTTAGGAAATGTTGAGGGGGGAGCCAATATCAAACATGGGTACCAAAAGAGGGCAGCATATCTTGCCTTTTGGATTCTCAGATAGACACATAGGTATATAAATGTCCATATTTGTGCTTCAGGGGTGGTTTCAAAGTTCAAACCTGGGATCTAGACTCTTACAGTGTTCGCCCTTGGAAAATTTATTGTGAGGTAGAGTTTTCTTTTTGCCATCAAGCCTTGTGTTCAATCACTTAGCTCCTGAACAGCAAAAAGTACTTTGATTGAAACTTTAGTTTCTATTTATTCCTGTTCTGTTACTTTGGACTCCAGTTAATGAGAGCATTTAAGCACATGCTTAAATCCATCCCTATTTAGGGCAGTATGTATGCATGTGTTTAGCTTTAAACCCATTGCTTTAATGTTAAACATATGCTTACATGTAGTCCTGAACAGAGATGCTTCGTGAATGGAGGCCTTGGTTGGGAGAGAAATTGGGACATGAGGGATTTGACTGTACTGCCCAGCCTATCTTATATATGTTGAGGAAGCTATGGAATAATTGTTGCTGGGCCCCATATTGTTTTTCAGTAAAGTCCATGGCAGGGTGTCCATTAACTCACTAAAGGGGGAAAGAAACAACCCTCAGTAAAACAGGGACAGTGCCTTAACTCCATGATGTCTGCATTAATGCAGCATTGTAGCAGCAGCTGTCTTTTTTTTTAAACAGCTTTATTTTTTTCTCCTGTAGAGTAAGCTGACCAGATTTGCAGTTTATAAAACTGGGACAGCCTAGCAGGGGATAGGGCTGTCCATGAACCAACTTCAGGGGGATAATAATATCAGTAATAGAACGACTGCCATGACAATTGCAGGGAAAGGTGAATTGCAGTGTGTGTTCAGTAAACATTCTTTTGAGAGCAAGAAAGAGAGAGCGAGCTTCTCAGGTCAGTGCTGATTTTCATTAGAACCAGGGCAAAGCACTTGCCAAAAAGTTGAACTCTGGTCAATATGCTCCTGTAAACTCTTGACCTCAATGTTATTTAGAGTAGGAAGGGCTAAGAGATTTGGATTAAATAGATAAATAGAGGTAGCAAGGATTCTTCCAAGTTCTCATGGCTCGGATTTTCAGATAGGAATAAAATATTATTAATAACAAAAATAAATCACAATATTATGAGCAGAGTGTTTCTGTGTGCACTAAACATCCCACACACCCAAGTCTGGATCCTTTGATTTGTTCTATCTCATCTGGTCCAACAGAGCTCGAGTTTGTTGACTTTGAGGTCACACTGTAAGGCCTGTCTATGTTCTCAGGCTTGTCCTGAGGCAGTGGATTAGTGAGGGTGCAGTGAGCTGAAGGAAAGCAGTTGAATTGGGGGTTTTCGAAAGGGTTATTAGTGCGACCATTGGTGTATGTGGTTTTTAAGTTTTACATCAATTTATAGAGGAACCTGCACTTTAAAGTGGAATAATTTTTATACAAATTTTAAACTAATTTATAGTAAATAAACCCCTCATAACACAAAACAAACATTCTGTTATTTCTGTCCTATTGTGGTGTTAAGGGCAAAGAATAGTAAATACCTGAGAATCAAATAGATGTGTTTGAATAATGGCTGCATTTAGCAAACTGGTAAGTCAATAAAGTAACATTAATTTCTGCTGGTACAGCAACATACCCACAAGTACAGAGATCCACTTCCAAGTCCACTGATGCTTAGTTGTTCCATATGGTTGACATCATTCCAAGCGATGCTTTTAAAAAATAAATAAATACATAAATGTATTCCAGTTACAGGCCATATATAGAAAGAAGATTCTATGAAAGCAGGTCAGGGTATGTGTCAAGTTCTCACGCCCTCCTTAAGCCTGAGTCCAGTTTTCCCTATTGTAGACCCAATTATGCTTCTTCCTCGTATTGTGGTAACGCATAAATACAGTATCCTCCCGCCGCCACCAACCGTTGAAATCTGCTTTGGCAGAATCCTTCTCCAACCCCCCTTTACAAAACCTTCGGAAAAGATCTCTTCTTTCTACAGTGCCAGTGCTTGCTGGAAGCCCTGAGGTCTCTTCTGAGTGTTCTGCTACAAATCAAACCATTGGGTCTGTCAATCTCATTTAAATACGCAGTTACAGGTAAAAGATTTGTTCAGCTGTTTAATAACTGGCAGATGACATGAACAAGCACACACATTTAATTAGCAATTTTTTAATCCTTGAACTCTGAAAGGGACAAGAAATGAGACAGACAGATGGAAACAGATTAACTTTTTGTTTGTTTTGTGTGTTTGAGTTGGAGCAAAATAAGTTTAAAGGAATGAAAGGATATTTTTAACCTTTTAAGATCAGGAGCATAAATTTAGCAGACCTAATTTTTTCACCTCCTTTTAATTTATAGAGAAAGATGGACTGAAGAAAGCAGGAAGCAGATTGTTTGTTAAAAGCCTCTGATAGTCTGAAAATGATATACATCCTTCCATTTCTCTGCCTTCAGTTCTATCTTTCTAAACAATTCAGAGATATAGATTAATCGACTTTGTGTGCACATGTGATTATCTATCCTCACATATCTGTGTGTGTACATATGGATCTGCATATATATGTGTGTGTGTGTGTGTCTGTAGAATGTTGTTTCAAAATCATTCCTTTTAACGCCTAGATTTCAGTGTTTGACCCCCTACTTCAAAAACAAGAGATTAAGCGGGCCCCATTATTTTGACATCAAATGCAAGCCCTATTCTGTTGCTAGGATACAGAATGTCGGACTATAATATTGCCTCCTTGCAAGGTTATATTGCCTAAGTGTGAGTAGCAGGCCATATTATAAATCTAAGTAAGTTAAAACAAGAGACGATGATTGCTGCTTTTATATTATACTAATTAAAAGGAAGGGTGGGAAGTCTATACAACGGTTACACTAGCCTTTTTTATTCTGAAGATCCTCTGATAAGGGAAGCACAATTAATGCACAATTTAATAAAAGTCAGTCTGAGCCAGTTTCTGCTTTCCATTTTTGCCTGTGTAAATCTGAAATAACTCTACTGAAACCAATGGAGTTATTTCAGATTTACACCAGTTGAACTGATATCAGAATCTTGCTTTTTATGTTTTAGTACTTTTACTGCAGGTAAAATGGAGTCCTTTTTTTCAGTGATGGTAACTGAAAGATATTTATTGACTGTGTATTGGGTTTTTAGCATCTGCAGCATCAATATAGTCTGAATAGAGTTGTCTTCTTAACCATTGCCCACAGAGCAGATGAGCCACAAACCTGGTATATTGTAGATAGATGGGGTTTTAGTCTCTTTTGTACATTGACATTGTAGTGGCTCAGAAGCAGTATTTTAGTAGGCCAGATCCATTGCCTGATTGATTACCATTCCTCAAAAAAGAGGATTGATCATGATTTATTTATTGGTGAATATCTCTCTCTTTTCATCGAAAATGTCAACATTGAAAAATGTCAACTAGCTCTATGTAGGAATGGCAGCCACTATCAACCACTTCCAGCCAATTCAGCTGGCTAACATAAGAGTTCCACCCCACTGTGGAACTATTCTCGCAACCACTATGCAGAAGGGAGAACCATTAACTGCATAGGCCACAGGAGGGGCGGACAATAGGCAGAGAGTAGACATTCATTGAAGGCTATGGAAGAACATGCTAACTGCAGTTTGGGAAGGGTACTTGAAAAACAAACTCTTGAGCCTCTCTGCTACAGCATTACTTTCTGTGCCAAGGTTTTTCTTTTATAGGTAAGGGTCATATGACTATAGGTCAACCAATGGCTAAGAAGATGTTTGACACCAAGAACTATTGATTAGTTAAGAGAGCAATTCTGGAGAACTGATTTAGGTCTCATAGCTATGTCTCAGCAAATTGGATTGTGTCTGACAATTACTGAGTACAAAGCATATGTGGCTACGTGGTGTTTTACCATATATAGTTCTGAGCATCCAATAGCAATAATGATGTCAACTCAGTGGTTAAGTTGGAGCCTGAGCTGCATACTCTGATTTTACTTTCTGTACTCTATAGCTTTTATTTTAAGATCAGTTTAGTTTAATAATTAAATACATACTTTGAACATATATATAACCCCTTCCATTTGAATCTCAAATTAATCATCACAATACATTTTTCAAGATGATTAGGATTATTATTCTTTTTTCACAGATGAATACACGTTTTTCCAGAGTCCACTAATTTGGGTGTCTACAGGTTGGGGCCTGCAATTTTGGATACACCAACACAACTCTGATTGAAATTTAGATGTGCATGATACAATGGAAGCAGAAAAAATGGACAGTCTTCAAATTTGGGCCAAAATTACTTCTTCAAGGTCAGACAGGAAAGCAGTAGCAGAGCCAGGAATGGAACATGTGTCTCCCAGCCCTCTTCCTTAACCAGAAGACAGTATATATGCATGATGTTCATATGTCAAATTGCACAGTCATGTGATGAACTGCATTTGTCATGCACCTTTTATGGCCTCTTCCTACTAGTCCATCTGTTCTGGGGTATATTTTAACATTCGACAGCTCTGAATAGCCATTAAAAAAATTCCTGCTTTTCTCCCAAATGCCCACAAAATTACTGAGGTGCAGGACTGATAACATTCAGTTCTGCAGAAGTAACAGGTTTAAGACCTAATATCTCTCAACTCACAAGGGCAGGAAACTGGAGACACATAATCACAAATGGGAAGGTTTCCCATGATCTGTTTATGAACATAGGACTTGCTTCTAACCCTAAAAAGTTACAGGATATTGGACTTAAAGATGTCACATCTTTATATAATGGTGTGATGTGGTATAAAGGTTTTATTTTGATTTTTTAGGTAGGTCCTGTATAAGTCCTGCATAATTCACTCATGGCTTCTTTCACCACTTACGTATGGTGAAACTATCCAAATTCATGCCAGTAAAACTATATCCTCCACCACACAGTCTGTGTGTCTATAATATAATCTCTCTTTACCAATATATAAAATATGTATATATTAATCTGTGTGTATAATGTAATAAATTCTCAGAGTAAATATTTGTCTTGTATATACTCTAGTGGAGAAGGAGGCAGTAGGTTGTAGAAGTTAGGCTAGGAGACAGACAGTCGGGACATTTGGGGTCCTAGAAAAGTACTTAGGCTTAAGCTTAAGTATGTGCATAAGTGCTTTTTTGAACTGGAGCCCTGTTGAAGTCAATGGAAAGTATTCATAGTCTGCAGGGTGAGAGTTAGATTTCAGGATCCTACTGCGAGCTCTGCCACTTATTGTGACATTGGACAAGTCATTTAACCTTTCTATAACACAGTTTATATATCTGTAAAATGGATATAAAAACACTTGCCTCTCAGAGGTCTTGTGAGAATTTATTAACGTTGAAGTACTTTGAGATCCTTGGATGAAAGGCACTTACAGAAGTTGAAAGTATTATATTTATGTATGTTTGTAATAATATTTCACACCTATAAATCCATGTGCAATATGAGCACAGTTCATCAAAAACAATATAATGGGTGTCATGGTGCAAAACTGGGCATATTCCTGTCAAACTGAGTCCAAAGCTGCAGGACATAGGCAGGAATATATAGCCCTTAAAAAAGGATAGTTTTACTCAAAATTAACAACTTGGATGTACTTAATTTTCAACAAACCCTGTGACCCCCTCCCTATGTCCCATTGTTCCTGGAGGATTGTGAGAAATAAACTTGTTACAGCACTATCTTTCTCTTTCTCCCTCAGGCATTTTATATTGTTTCAGAAAAACATGAACTGGGATTTTTTTAATGTTTATTTTTAAATATGAAACTATATGGACAATATTATTGGTGCATTTCTTGAAATGTGTCCAGAATTCAAACCTGGAGGCTATAGAAGTGCTGGAGTGAAATTGGCCCTAGACAGTTAATAAATTCTGAGCAGAGATGCATAAATCAGCAAAGGGTATCTTTCAAACTTTTTTTTTCCCAAAGGGTGGGCATGGGGGAGGGAAATGTCTTTGGAGAATTGTTTTCTATCAGTTCAGAAAATCGAGAAAAGAATGCAGCAATACCCAGTGCTGGTTAGCAGATTGTCATTTTTGGGTTTGATGTTCCTAGGTTTAATTGTCTTTCATGTGAACAATGGCAGGAGCTCTCTAGTGTGCCATGCAAGCATGATAAAAAGGGTCCGTTCTTGCATAGCAATGCCTTTTTTTTATTATTAGTGTAAAAAATTAGCAAGCTGGAAGTCGTTAGAAGGAGTTCCACTGGCATTAATTGTAATGCAGCCTGAATTTGTTTGCAGACCAGTGCGGCAAGACAATAGCAGCAGGGATAAAAAGCAATATTAATAGCCTTTTACTTATTGTATCATTTTAGCGAGCCTTAATAAGGTGTCTGCTGTCAACTGGAATTTATTTTTTAAAAAAGACATGGTAATTGATGTATTGCAGTAAGTATGGATGAGGGCTCAACTTGATTAATGTATGAGTTGGCTTTTTAAGGCATTTTAAAAAGGCTTCTTAACTGGGTCTTAAGAGACTGGCACAAGCCCAGTGTAAACTACCTCATTGCAGTTGGAAAACAGCCTGACAGCTGCTGATGTCTCCTGTGGCTTTGCTTTTTTTTTTTTTTTTCCTGATCAGAGAAAACTGAAGTAATATAGTCCTCGTCAATAATTGCAGTGCTTAAAAATCTTATAAAGGGATTTCTAGTCTACCCTCCGGAGATAATTTTTCAAAGGTTAAATTAGTTTTACTTGTGTGTGCTTCAAATATTTCAGGTCCCAATAAGGATCAAGTTTTGTTTTAAATAAACTGTTAGTTTGTGAGTTGCATTGGATTAACAACTTGCTGAATATCTACAGTTTCTAATACGACTTGGGCACTACATTACATTCAAGTTTGTCTCACTGTGTTCCCCAAAACAACCCACTGCACATCAGTCATTGTTACGTTCGTGTTGCCAGTTTGTTTCACAGAAGGACATTTGTTTTTCATTTCTCTTGAATTTATCAACTCCTGTTTTGACATCTTACCTACTGAGAGAGTCCTAGAAGAACTGCATTCAGAGCTCAAAACAATCTAGGGAGACAAAAGCTGGGATATTCATAGGGATCTAGGAGAGTTAGGCACCCAATGGTAATTGAGTGCCTAACTTCTTTATTCCCCTTTTTAAAATCACAGTCTAAAATATCCGACTTGCCTGGATATCCATGGGTGCCACCAAAATACTGAAGGACATTCTGTACATGAATAAGTTACCAGGAAAGAAGAGTAGTACGAGTAAAAATATGCTTCTTTAACTATGCTATGGAGTTCCTGTATTACTTACCAGAATCCTCACCTATTGTGCCCTAAGTCAAACAACTGATATGTGGTATGCTGTGCAGGTGGGATCGGCAGCAGCGCGCCTACATATGTGCATAAATGGCACAATGGTGTTTCTGCTTATAACTGCAGCTTGCCAGTGGGGAAACAGAAATCTGTTGGGAGGAATCATACAGATGTAACCTAGAGAAATGGTTCAATTACTTTGAATAAATGTGTTCATCCTTATTGTCTTCCTGGGTCAGTCTGATCTTGAGGTGTCAGTTAAAGGGGCAGGCATCTAATTTTATTAAAAATGTCTATATTTGTCATCTAAAATAATAAGCAACTCCGTACTGACTGAACTAACCAAGCTCCTGTTTGTAACAATACCATCATCAGTGCTGACAATGCCATCTGAGTGTACACCGAAGTCAAGGGCAGAACAGCAGACTTCTAATTTCCCATAATAGTATGTGGTTCTTCCTGATATCTTTGTGTCTTTCCCAAAAGAAGTATTCTTCCACCAATATAGATGCAAACTTAATTTGCCTGTATAGGCTTCATCAGTGTCAGGTCTTGGGGAAAAAAGCCTCTATCTATTCATATACTCAACAGAACTTGGAAATGCAGTTGTTGTTGCTGTTACAGATTGTGTGTCAATGTGGCTGTTTTCCATTCCTGGTATCTTTTGAACTTGCTGGTAAGACCTGGAGATGTTCTGTGTCATGAGATGCACCTGTCCTGAAGGAGAAGGAGTAAGATGTGGAGTCTGATAGCATCACATCCTGGAGTACTTTATTTTTAATATGTTCTTTTTGCTTGGGATGGAAATACATGCCAGACAGGCCAATGAGAACTATTTTTGGAATCAGTGTGCAGACCAGAAGTTAACTATTCCACCAAATAGGCTTAAATTGGTGTCCCCAGTATTATCAAATAGTTTCCCTGGTGTCTTCTCAGGGTTTCAGTTACCAAATACTCTGTAGCAGAAGGTCTAGACTCTATTTTAGCTGCTTCTGTGCTTAGTGATTGCACTATTAACTGAACTGGTCACCTAGTTCCAAAGAGTGTTATTTGTAACCTTTGTCTACATAGGGCATCATATCTGTAAAGTTTTTAGTAGAAGGGTGATTTGCTGTAATCTTTCTTTTTGAGTCTGTCATCATTCCATCCAGTGCCATTTGTCTTTTCCCAGCAGCTCATTTCATAATACCCCTTTCTTCCTCAATCATAGGAAAGAAAACCTGAATTAGTCTCTAGTACTATGAAATTGAAGTAGTTGCATGTGTTGCTTTTCCTCACTCTCACTCAGCCTCTTAGAATCTGGACTCTTTGTTTCCAAGGTATTTTCCTAGTGGATCCAGTGTTCCCTTGTGAATAACATTTAAACATAGGTGTCTCTGAAGTTTACTCTTCCTTCCTTTAACTACACTTGTGTGGCAGATGGTGCAAATGGACCAGCATGCATCTGTGTGATCTGTGCATAAAAAAGATGCTATACCTAAGGCTTCTTCTTTTCCCGTAATTCACATTTCTCAGAATTCTTTTCAAAATCCAATTGCACCAATACGACTTCCTCCTTTTCCTTCATGTACCTTCTCCATTTCTAGATATGTTCATGAATGAAAAACTTTGGATCTGAACACTTGTAAAGGTTAGAGATGTTTTGAAATCCAGACATAGATTCAGATCCAAATTTTGCAAATGGCCCCATCTTTATAACTGAAACCCTGGATCTAAGCAACCCTGAAACGTGAGGTATTCACAATCCAGATTTGAATATTGTGGCTTAATTCCATCTCTGTATATCATCCAACCTATCTATCTATTCTTTTCCACTAGACTTGTAAGCCTCTGCTTTCTCTTTCCCTTCCCGAGTCTGACCTATTATCAGGTAACTCCATACCTTTGTCTATAAGTGGGTCTGGTTGGAATTAGAAGATGTGGATCCAGATGTGGTAGCACTTGCCTATTCTTGTTATCTATAAACAGGAACCAGCACAGCATGCAAGGATGTCTGGGGACTGTGACCATTAGTTTTCTTGTTTGAGCTATGCCATGTGCATGAGCATACAAGCATACAATATTCAGTTCAGAATGCAACCAGAAATTTCCAGAATTCTCAAGGCCTGTATTAGCTGTATTAAGCTTTCTTGCAAAATTCTAGTCACCAACTCATTTGGAGTTCTGAAGATCTGCATTCTGTTCCTGGCGTGGCATAGATTTTGTATGGGACTTTATGTAAACAAGGTGCTTAAGTGATCTCTCTAAGACTCAGTTTCCCCATTTGTATGTGGGGATATAATACTTATCTAGGTAACAGGGCTGTTGTGAAGCTAACTAAGCGAATGAATGTAAGTAAATAGCATTGATATCACTGGAAGGAAATTGCTGCATAATATTTTGCAGTTATTAATTAATAGAACTGTTCAGTAGTTTTGATTAGAAGTGAAACAAAACTGGAGCCTTACAGTACCATGTTTCTTACGAAATGAAAGGCCTTGTTACTCACTCTTAGCAAGGCTGAACCTGCAACAACAAGTGTTTATCGCTAGAACACTGCAGCTCCTTCAGACTTAGATTTGAAAGCGGCTGAGTTCACAAGTGTGATTTGCGAAGTGGTTTCATACATTTTTGTGCGGGAACTGGTTTGTATGAGCTCACAGACACTGGTGTGTGTGAGAATAACCCTATTTTTTTTTTGTGGTCAGATCTCATCGCAAACTCTTAAGCAAGATCCTTTCACTGAAACTGGAAGAGGAGCTAGACCTCAGTTCTGATGCCACACCAGAACTCTGATGTCAAATTCCCCTTTCTGAAACTGGCCTATAATAATTACATGAATAAAAATACAGGAAGACTCTGCCTGTATAAAAATACAGAAAGACTAGGTGTCTCTGCTGACACATCAGTAAAAAGAATTCTGATCACAGGGAAAATTACTTTTCTGAAAGTGGACTAAACTAATGTGAGCCAGAACATACAACTGTGTGATCTTTGATCACATTGGACATATCTACCTACGGGGTTTTTTTTTATGTCATTATTTAATTGGCATATTGATTGATTAATTACAAAGGTTTGGGGTTTACTCTAGGAATCAGTCTAGAGTAAACTACAAATATCTGGGGAGTGTCCAGACTGGTCTTTATAAAAAGATATTAACTACCTCAGATATAATGAATTTATTCAAACTAAAAATCTCTAGTGAAGACATTCCCAGTGAGTAATATCTTACTACTCAAAGTATCTTGTGATTGAGCTACTAATACTACTGCGTAGGAAAGATAGGAAGTATAGCAAGAGACCACCCTGGCTTAACCAGGAGATATTCAATGATAGGAAACAAAAAAGAGTTCTGCAGAAAGTAGGCCAAATTACAAAGGATGAATATAAACAAATAACACAAGTATGTAGGAACAAAATTAGAAAGGTCAAGGCATAAAATGAGAGTAAACTAGCTCGAGACATAAAGGGTAATAAGAAAACATTCTACAAATATATTAGAAGCAAGAGGAAGACCTAGGACAGGGTAAGCCCATTACTTAATGAGGGGGTGAAAACAATAACAGAAAATGTGGAAATGGCAGAAGTGCTACATGACTTTTTTGTTTCAGTTTTCACCGAAAAGATTAATAGTGATTGGATATCTAATATAATGAATGCCAGTGAAAATGAGGTAGAATCAGAGGCTACAATAGGAAAAGAACAAGTTAAATATTATTTAGACAGCTTAGATGTATTCAAATCAGATAAAATATGTCTTAAAATACTCAAGGAGCTGACTGAGGAGATATCTGTGCCATTAGCGATTATCTTTGAAAAGTCATGGAAGATGAGAGACATTTTAGAGAACTCTAAAAGGGCAAATGTAGTGCCAGTCTATAAAAAGGGAAATAAGAGCAGTCCAAGGAATTACAGACCAGTCAGCTTAACTTCAGTACTCAGAAAGATAATGGAGCAAATAATTAAGCAATCAGTCTGCAAACAACTAGACGATAATAAGGTGATAAGTAACAGTCAGTATAGATTTGTCAAGAACAAATCATGTTAAACCAACCCGATAGCTTTATTTGACAGGGTAACAAGCCATGTGGATGGGGGGGAAGTGGTAGATGTGGTATATCTTGACGTTAGTAAGGCTTTTGATACTGTCTCTCATGACCTTCTCATGAACAAACTAGGGAAACAAAACCTAGATGGAGCTACTAGAAGGCGAGTGCATAACTGGTTGGAAAACCATTCCCAGAGAGTAGTTATCAGTGCTGCTTAGTCATGTTGGAAAGGCATATTTAGTGGGGTCCCGCAGGGATGAGTTCTGGGTTTGATTCTGTTCCGTATCTTCATCTTCATCTTGATTTAAATAGTGGCATAGAGAGCACACTTACTAAATTTGAGGAAGATATAAACTGGGAGGAGTTGCAAGTGCTTTGGAGGATAGGATTAAAATTCAAAATTATCTGGACAAATTGGAGAATTGAGCTGAGGTAAATGGGATGAAATTCAATAAGGACAAATTCAAAGTACTCCATTTAGAAAGGAACAATCAATTGCATACACACAAAATGGGAAATGACTTGCCTGGGAAGGAGTACTGAGGAAAGGGATCTGGGGATCATAGTGGATCACAAGCTACCTATGAGTCAACAGCGTCACACTATTGTAAAAAAAGCAAACATCATTCTGGGATGTATTAGCAGGGGTGTTTTAAGCAAGACATGAGAAGTAATTCTTCTGCTCTACTCCGTGCTGATCAGGCCTCAGCTAGAGTCTTGTGTCCAGTTCTGGGCGCCACATTTCAGGAAAGATATGGACAAACTGGAGGAAGTCCAGAGAAGAGCAACAAGATGACTAAAGATCTGGAAAACATGACCTATGAGGAAAAATGGAAAAAATTGGGTTTGTTTAGTCTGGGGAAGAGAAGACTGACGGGGGGACATGATAGTGGTTTTCAAGTACATAAAAGGTTGTTACAAGGAGGAGGGAGAAAAATTGTTCTCCTTAACCTTTGAGGATAGGACAAGAAGCAGTGGGCTTACAAGGAAGCAAGGGCGGTTTAGGTTGGTCATTAGGAAAAAAATCCTAACTGTTAAGGTAATTAAGCACTGGAATAAATTGCCTACGGAGGTTGTGGAATCTTCATCATTTGGAGATTTTTAGGGGCAGGTTAGACAAACACCTGGCAGCGATGGTCTAGATAATGATTGTTCCTGCCATAAGTGCAGGGGACTAGACTAGATGACTTCGCGAGGTCCCTTCCAGTGCTACAATTCTATGATTCTACTTAGCATGAGTACAGGTGACAGAATCTGGCCCAAATTTAGGCAGTAAATCCTGATAAATGGAAGGATTAAAAAGGCATAGTAACTAGAGCATGTCAGATGTCTTTTTACCAAAAAAAGATTTTCAGTTGAGAAAGGTTTCCAAAAATGAAACTTTGTAGACAATTTTCAACATTATTGAAATTTTCCATTTTGGGGGAAAATTTTCCACACTATTTTTTATCAAAAAGTTGCCAAAATTGTTGAAATTTTTTATTTATTGAAAACTGTTGCATCATACTGAAATCTGAGGGGTTTTTTGGTAAAGACAAATTTTAAAAAGCATCATAAATTTTTTTTATTATAATTTTAGTAAAAATAGTTGACAGCTTGAAAAATGGCAAGTGAGTCCTTTTAAAAATGTATCAAATGGAAACAACTTAAATTTCTCATAATATTTTTTTCTTATATTGCTAACACCTACTTTTGTCCAGCTCTGGTAATAACACACTAAGTCCCTACTTACTGGAGGCAATCAAACACAGGTGCTAGAAGAATTTGTCTTCCTGACTTTCTCAGATGCATTAGGGAACAGATGTAAATTATATTCATATTGTCTGAGAAATCAAGTGAGAATGATTCTACTAAGTGGGGCTGACCTTGCTGATCACATGGGATAGACTCAGCCAGTCCTGGACACAGGAAATCTATCATGTGATTCCTTGTGGCTCATGGGCACAATATTGGGGGGTGGGAAGGAAGGAAAGCTAGGTGGTCCATCTGGGCTTCATTTGAGTGGTGCTGTGACCCCATGCTCCAAGTCGCAACACCATTCACTCAAATTTGGCTTGGCCGCCCCTGCGTTAGGACAGAGGGGCAGCTGGGACAAATTTGAGCCGTGCTGAACCTGCTGTGCACCTGGTTGGCCTTCCAACCTCCAGCCCCTCAGAGAGAAGCAGAGCATGGAACACCAGTAATTCCCAGCACCCAGGAGGGTGGAAAGTTTGGATCTGGGCTTTTGGTGCTTCTTGGGGAAGCAAGATGCAGGAGGAGGATGGAGGATGGGGTTCTCAGAATTGCCTGGTCGCTGGTGGAGATAGTGCTCTTTAGCCTGGCCACTTCTCCAAGTAAGAGCTTAGGGCTGGGTGTGAGGGCAGGTAGACCATAGCCTTGGGTGAAGGGGAAGAACCTGGAACTGGGTACAGGGCAATATGGGAGGAAGAGTATGGGACTGAGTGTGGGGCAGCAAAAGGATCGTGTGAGTGGTGCTGAGTGCATGGGGAGGCAGTGGTGGGGGAGCAAGGGACAGGGTTCAGGGGGAGAGAGCTGGGGGTTGGGTGTAGGAGAGGGGATGGAGGGAAAGCTCTGCGCCCCCTAGGAAAATTTTGAGTGCACTCCTGATATGGAATCTGGCTCCAATTCAAAGTATAACCCAAGCTACTGCCAGTTTGTAGATATCTATATAAATCTGAAAATATTTGCAAAATGCTCCTTTGGACAGCTATGAATATGGACCCTGTCTAAGTGAACCACTGCAAGAATGAGGCAGCATTTTGAATAAGAATTGAGGATGACTTCTGTTTCTTTAATAATTAAAAACAAACCGTTTGCAAAGTTCTATTTTGGCTGTGTGTGTGTGTGTGTGTGTGTGGACACCCGCATGTGTACATACATATTTTAGAAATGGGCCTGTATCAAACCCCTGATTCTGACTTTTGTGGCTCTGCACCAGCTCTAGAAAATGTGTGCATTTGCCTTGAATGTAGTGGTGAAATATCTCAGTTACATTTATGTGCTCAGAGAGATTAAAAGGTAGTGCTAAGTGCACCCCACAACATTTTTATTTACCCAAGATGTCAAACTGAAATGTTTTTAGACATGTTAACGAGGAGTCCTTTCTCCCCAGCAAGACGTGCTGTACAAGATGCCGTTTTGCATTGTTGAAATGAAGTTCCCACATCTTAGTTTTAAACCTTGACAAGGTTTGTCAGATTATGGTAGGTATAGTAGTGATAGCTTTTCCATTGTTTATATCTATAAACTTTAACAGAAGAAACCGTGTCGCAACCTTACAATAGATGTTCTATTCAGGCTGTGGGTATTTCTCAGTATTTGAGACATAGGGTTTTTTCTTATTAACCTGTTTTCAAAATAATCTTCCCATATCAAAGCATATTTAAAACAGATTGTTTTTGATAGCAGTAACTAAAATGCAGTAAGAAGAAGCCTTTTGATCTGTTGCAAATAAACTCTTTTGCAGATAAATATGTAACAAGTGTATTTTTGTTCATTTGCTATCAAATTTAATAATAACCAGTGGAATTGAGTTCAACAAAAATGGTTTCATATCAGTCTTTGAATACATACTTTTAAATATTAAAAGATAATGATTTGTATGGCATTGTTATATAATGCATTTCTTGTCTTCTCTTGTGTGCATGTGACGAATTCCAGTCGATAAGCCCAGGACTCTGGAGTCAGTTGTCTGGCTAGTTATTAAGATTAAGATAAGTACTAAGAACGGAAAGATACAGTGCATTGTACTACCCTTATGGGACTGGGCCACCTAGGATTCCAAGTGTAAACAATGAATTAGTTCTCCCTGGCTCATTTCAAACCTGAGGTGTGCACTGTAAATATTGGTGAAATGAGATGGAAAGAGTGTGAAGAGATTATTATTTTACCCATTAAATATTTTTTTTAAATAAAGAGACAACTTTACCCCCAAAAAATTCTGAACTCATTCAAATATGCCTATAAAATACTAGCCTAATTCTGGGATTTGTTTATAGGGAAAGAGCATTATTTTTCATATAATAAGCTGTAAGAAAAACACCAACACTTGGGTGTGCATTGCCATTAGAAACTTCATGCTGAATATACTGCAAAAATAGCAACATATGTATTTTCAGCATGATGAAGTGCAATCAACACTTTAAAAAGCTAAGGGCTTGATCCAAAGCCCACTGAAGCCTATGGGAAGTCTTCCTGTGACTTCAGCAGGCCCTAAATGAGAGGTTAGTAAAATGTACAGTTTCTGGGCATTTTGAAGCTCTTTTTGTTCAAAGGTAGAATCTGTAGGGCATCACACTATCATTTCTAAAGAGGGCGGGGAAGCCCTGTCTTTTGTTATTCTATGCTAATGAAACATTACCGAGGTACACAAAACACAGGCAAATATTTTCTGAAGTTCAAGCAGTGATTCATACTAAATATAGTAAATATGAGCACTGCTACAAATTGGTAGGCAACATTTTCAGGATTGCAAAGTTTAACTGGCTATAAGATCACTGGAGGAGTGATAAAAAGGGGTAATTTAGCAAGCATATCATGGCAACATGCTGTGCGATGTAGAGCACTGGGTAGCAATTAATTTTTGTTAATGAATTTAAAACTAGATGTATGGAAATGGTTATATAAAATGTATACACTGCTAAACAGCTAACTAGTCCTTGGGGTTCGCACTTTAATTATCTGTATGTAAATCATTTCAACCAGAGCAATCTAATGAGTCAAAAACTACTAGGAACTTTGGATCTGGATTTGTAAGGTCTGTAAGATACTTCTCCCACACACACCCTGATGCCCTACTTTAGTAAAAGGCACTAAATGCTAGGGATGCCTATAATAGGAAATGTACACTAAGGAATACTGAAAACTATCCAGCTGCTACAGAGGTTATACTTAGATGACTCATAAAGGTCTCTCCCAACCCTAGTATTTCTAATTTTATGGGGAAACAAAATATTTATTTTCATTCTGTAGAAAAGGAATGAGACAAATATGCAAACTACTTTTTCTTGCAAGTCTGAAAGTTCTGTTAGAATCAGAATATGTCTCTTTTGTCCTACCGTTAAATCACTATGTTTCCTAAACTCCCTTAAGCATGGATTAAGATTTCCTCTTAACTGGGAATAAAGAGCCACTGTATATTTTTTCTGTTTACCGTTATTATGCAAAATTAAACCAGAAATTACAATGGAATCATAATTTATAATTCAGTGTATTATCTGATGGAAAAATCTCCAGTAGACCTTGGATATCATCAGAATTTGAAAATTTAAGTTTTTAAAGCCACTACTAGTATTTATGTGCTGTATCTGGACATATTAAATATTCCCAATAGCCTTTGGAATGCTCATAATACCACACTACTTCTCCTCCCATCTCTTTCTAACATGGGATTTTATAACACGATTACACACCTCACAGTTACCTACTAGAGGGAAAGCTCTACTTGGGCTACTGATGTGGATACATGCTGTATAAGCAGACAAAGAAATGTCCAGATTCCTAATGATTAACACTTATTACAAAACTCATATTATAGAAGATGGGAACCCACACCTATTGTACACTACAGATTGTATTTTAATATAGATGGACGCTCGTTTAAAAGTCCAAACATAAACCTTGGGAACAATATCCTAACATAGTTTAGATTTTAATTGTTCCAAAGGGGGGTGGGGGAAGCAGGTGTGTGAGTTTAGCCTCTGTGCAGACAGCTCTGTGCTGTGTATTTGCTGAATGCACTTGGAACCAGCTGCATGTTTTAAAAAGCTCCTTAACTCAAACTCCGTGGTCTGAAATATCCAGATAGTTAGCATTCTTTCCAGTTTGATATGACTGAGACCTTTACTTGAACTGACCTCAGAAGGAATAGAAGACTAATTGAGGCAGCCTTAGTTCTAGCTCTCTAGAGGTGTAAAACACTGCACATGGTATCTGGTGCATGCATAAAGAGGTTTACACAGTGGAGGGAGGAATGGGAGAGGGAAGAGAAAGGGGTTTTTCTCTCTCGGTACTTCTTTTTTTTTTTCCAGGAAAAAATCATTTTATTTTCATCTTAATATCGCTGCATAGTAAGATAATAAGCACAAAAGTAAAATGCACCCAAACAATGTGGAAGGTAAAATTAGGACAGTACTCAGGTGCCTCAGGGCTGTAATTAAAGCACTCTGGATAAAAAGAGATATTGTGCCTCAGATTTATGTTCTGAGGAGGGGGGAAAAAAAAAAAGCAGAAAGTGAAATACAGCAAAAGAAACCCTTAATTCCAATGTATTCAAGTCACCCATCAGAAGAAATGGCATTAATTCAGGTACCCAATTACTGTAATGTGGTTCAGAGCACCTCAATAGGTGTTTCAATCTCAAGCCAGGACTAACATTTGTAATCCTTTAAATGCACTTAAGAAATTGATGTTACAGCCCCACAATCTGTTAGGGGCCTTGCTTCCTGGCTGATTGCAAAGTATCCCACCATTAATTGGATCATCAGAATGTGATCCGCGTGCTGGTCCTCGGATTATGTAAGACTGACTTTGCTCTGACGCGTTGAACCAGAGGCTTCTTTTGCTGGATATTTTGACCCTTAATGTAGATAAGTGGTATTTTTCATCAATCTTAGCTTGCATTAAAAAAGGGAAATGTCAATTCAATGTGGGGCGTTTAACTTAATTCAACATCTTTTAATTTAATACCTTGGAAAAGTTAGTCTGTCTCCGACCTACCTCATACTTCGGCTGATGGAATATTTTGTAAGACACTGTTGGATATACATTGTCTCGCTTCTCAAATAAAATCAAGTTCCCAAAGTCTTCATTCTTTGTCTCTTTATGAAAAAGGGGTGGGGGAGGAACAATTTGTTTTATTGCCTGCAGTCGTAATGGAGTTGCTTCAGCCCCTGCAGACTGTTACCCCAGTGACTCCTATCTTTGCCTGAGGGAAAAGAAATTCTACCTTTTTTCCAGTCTTCACTCTGCTGTTTTCATCTTGGACTGTATATTTCCTTCAGGACTGTGTGGGTCAGGAGTGCTTCTCCCTCTTCTCCAACTTGTTTGCTGAATGGAATTTTGATAAAACTCCTCACTTTGATTAATTTGCTGAATATATTTAGTAAATGTTGGTGCCCGAATAACAACAGTAGAATTGGAAATCCTCTATTTAGACCAGATCTAATGCCCACTGAAACTAATGAAAAGACTTATATTGATTTCAGTAAGCTTTGGATCAGGCCCTTTATCCACAAAGCTGGTGCAGCACAGGCAGTGGAAGTGTATCCTTCCCTGTACTGCCTCACCAGTATACCTCCACTTGGACCTGGAGGGACCATTTGTAAGTATGTGATTTATCTGGACAATCTACTGGGCTTGATATTGGATGTCCAGGCCACCAGTCCTCTCCCCAACTCCCCACTCCAGATACTGAAAGCATTTTTCCCACTTGTGTGGACGTAGTCAACTGAGTTCAAAGTCCCTTGCAGCAAAGGTTGTTACAGGTAGCAAGGTGCCCAGCATGCTTTGCTACAATGAATGCTGAGTTCATTTGAGCCTGATCGCACCATTGGGACAACCATTTTTAACACAAGGTTGTGGGGTGATGCCACGTTTGACACCTTAATGGAGGTGAACATTTTTTTCAAACGTAGACAGGATATTGAGGGTGAGAGGTTCTTTCAGTATCCATGCCTTATCAGCCCTTGACATCTTTCCTGGGGCTGCCAGCAAGGTTACCTCGTAGTCCCAGTTATGGTGGTGTTTTTTGTGAGGTAGACAGATGTTCTCAAGAATTCTCTCCGGAAGAGTGGTCCAGAGGACTTCTACAGGGCCTGACTTCGCTCTTTCCATGGCAGAGGAGAAGTAGGTTCTTTTTGCCTCCATCATAGCAGCATTATCTGCGTCTGACTATGTCAGTATCAGACCTCCTTTTCTGACACTGGGGTTTGATTTCATTCCTTCCTGCTTTTTTTCTGTCTGCTTTTTGGCCTGTAGGTCTGGCAGAGTTTTCTGTAAGTCAGTTTTTTTTAATTTGTTTAATTTAATTAAGTTCCAAGAGTTTTCTGGCCTGACTATGAAGGTGGCTTCTTCATGTCTTGCAGTTGGGAGAGTTTCCACCTGGAGGAGGAAGTGGGCTGGCCAGCTGAGGAGATTCTTGCATTTCTTTTGTTTACATTCAGCCCATTGAGTCAGTATGGGCAGGTAGATGGTACAGAGATTGCCTATGAAAAAACAAAGATGGAGAGTTTAGATAGGAAGTTTGGGTCTATCTTATCAGAGACATCATCTGAATGATTGTTGAAGCTGTCTTCAAGAGTTTTGTGAGGTTTATCATATGCTAGACAGTGTTACTGTTAGCTGGGAAACCTTAGTTTCTAAGGTTTTATGAAGTTAATGCCTGGGTTAGTCAGCTCTCTGGACATGCAGATTTGGTGAATGTAGTCAAAGGATTTAGATCTGAATGTGTGTTTTATGCATTTAACCCCAGAGAGAAATAGAATGGGTATGTTATATCCAGATATGTACTTTTGGGTCTGTGCTAAGTGGTGGGGAGCAGGTGAGGGAGGGAATGAGGTAAGCCAATCCCAGGCCTGCATCATCAGCCAGCCATGTTTCTGAGGCCCTGACCTGGTGACTTGTTGATAATAAGATCATAGATTAAGGATTTATTTACCATACATCTTGCGTTGATCAACAGGAGGCTGAGATCCTGCTGTTTGTCAGTTTTGGGTCTGTGTGATGTAGCCATTTGCTTTGAAGCCAATAAAGTTGTGGCTTCAACTTTACACCAGGACTGAATTTGACTCAGTTTCTCCAAATGTAGAACATCTCTCTCAAAACTAGCTCAAAAGCAAGAAACAAAGCATTGCCCTTAGAGCAGTGTAGTGATGGAGCCAATTAAATAGCTGTTGTGGCTGTTGTATGACACTGAAGAAGAAGCTAAACCTTTTGGAGTATTTGTGGCAACTCTAGTAACTGTAGCACGTGTATCGAAGCACCATTTACCAGAAGGCTTTGCACTAGAGTAAGGTGCTTCTGAGTATTATTCCACTGTATGGAGGAGAAAGGAAATGTTTTGTAGCTTGTGGCAATGCCCTTCTGGATTTTAAACACAGCCAATGTATCTCAGTGTGGTCTGCTGCATGGGATCGCATTGTAAGTGCGTCACTTACAATCTATTTAATTGGAGTCTTGAGTGACATTTCTCTTCTGCTGCATCCTCGGATAGAAAACTGATCTACGTTTTTGCTTTAAGTACACGACAAGGTTGGAAAGTAAAGTTGAGTTTGTGATGAAGTAGATATATTGGCTTCCCATGCTTTTGAAGACAAATGGAATCTCATCCATCGCTGCTGTACCAGTATGCTGGTGCGCCGTTTCAGACTGCTTTGGGTTAGGATTTCAGTTTGCCCTTCCTTCCTAATGGGGTCCCTTGGTGGTGAATGCCATCCAAACACAGGATGGATGAGATGCCCTAAGGACCTGAATCAGACTTGCCTTTTAAGCAGTGCCTTGCTGAACTGTGAACTAGGGTTTCCTTGAACTGTTGTGTGAGGATATGAATTCAACTTTGAGACAAAAAAAGAGCAAAAATATTGTATACAGCAGAGTGTCAGTTAACAGCACATAGTATTCTGTGGCAGTCTTAATATGTATTGAAAACGATTTCCTTGTGGTGTCTTAAGTATTTCTGTGAGTCTCGTTTTCCTTTGTTCTAACTCCCACTGGGACAGATAGAGAAAAATGGCTGGTGCATCTGCTCTGGCCACTGTCAGACACAAGCTTGCAGCTGAATTAATTCCATCCTCTCTAATGATCAGCAAGTTACCTCATTGTCAGGAAATGGCCCCTTCAGTCTAAAGAAACCATCACAACTCATTCTCATTGTATGAGACAACACCTTTCTCTAATACCTGCATCCCTTTTACACCAAAAGCATTCCCATTTACCTTTAAGTTTAAAGTCACAGTGGTTTCTTTACTCCGTAAGCCTGGCTATTCCAGGATACACTATGTGTATCAAAAAAGCTTTCAGATTAGATGCCTGACATTTTATCTTTTTCTTCACTTCCAAAGAGCAAGCTCTGTCTTCCCCTTCATGTTAGAAGAAAGGTTAAGACGTGATTGCATGATAAAGCAAGGCCTGCCACGCTGTATCCATCTTGTTAGATCAGAGTCTCACCTGGCTTGCCACACTGTGTTGGGGAGACATGTTTGTGACTGTCCAGCGTAGACAGCTGAGAGCTTCCATCCTGTTAAGTTCTTTTTCAGATAGATTTAGCAGCAGTTTTATTTTGAGAGTGCACAGCTTTGTGGGATTGGAATCTTGTTCAAATATTTATGCCCATGATTTTACACAACTCAGCTCTCCCCAGAATAATTTACAAGGCAATACTGGATAAGTAATGCAGCCATCCCAAACTCATGGCTCCAGTATTGTGGGTGCAAAATTACAAGCACAATTATTAGTGCCTGCAGTTGCACCCCATTTGAGCTCTACTTCTGTGGTTTCCTGGATGCTGTGCTCAAAAATGTAGGCCTATCATGTTTATATGTTAGTTATAGACCATATATTTCCATTCTTTCTCTGAGTGGTGGCACATACCTGCGTTTGGTCAGATGTGTGTGAAGCTGAACAAGTATGTTTGAAATGGCTGAGTCTGGTTTCAGAGTGTTAAGTCCAGCTGTTGCTTTAAACACTTTGTATAGTACAGTGATTTATGCTGTCCTAGTCTCATAGAAGCAGGCAGATGTGAATCATGAATGAACTACTTTTGAAGGATGAAAAGGATGTGAGTATTCCCTTGCCTTCTCTCACCCTATCTCTTGTGCCCCTCCCAGCCAGTGTAAGTAAGCACATTCCTGTGCGATGCATAGGAACCTGCTAGATACTGGTTTGTCTGGTTCTTGTGTCTGGTTTTATTACTTATTTCTTGTGTCATCTCTCACAGTGTCTCAGTGTCACCTCCCTTACCATCCGAAACCCATATCTGCTCAAATAGTATTGAATATATCAGTAAATGTGTGGCATAGAGTGGGACCAAACAATATGTTCACCCAAGATCTGGGAAGTGGTAGGAGGTTACCTTTTACACTTTTTCTGCTTTTTAGATCTTTAAGCCCTGAACCACCCTAAATCTATTGTCCCTATAAAAAGCTGCATTTTAAAGGCTTCAGGAGGCTTGCTGACCTTGCAACCTACTTTGTAAGGAGCCTGCACCCACAGCTATTAAACAAAATTAATTTCAGCACTTTTAAATTGTTAATCTTGCAAAAGACAACTCGCTTGCTCTCCAGTGATCCCATAGGTCATCATTCTGTGTGCTGTAAGTCATCACCAGCATTTGTGACTCTGAACATCATCAGTCTGCTTGTGGTCTCCCAAATGCCTTTCAAAATTAATTCCCTTGCCCCTTTCCCTCCCCTTTCCGCTCTTTGAGATCTGAGAACTTGGTGAGCTCTGTGGATTTAGCGGGCATTCAAAAATAGCCCACAACATCTTATTTTCAATTTAAGGCTACTCTTTCCTAAATCAGTGCTTCTGACTCCTCACCTTATGGTAATGAACGTTGGGCAGCAGGACATTAATTCAGGTAGGAAATGACAGCTTTAGTATTCTGAGTGTTAGGTTTTCTATTGAAAGGGCTACATCTGTTGTAAGCTAAGTATATCTTTACCCATGGGGCAATGTTTTATCATATACCAATTTATTTTGTATCCCTTTTAAGTGCATTTTGTCTGCCTTGTTGTAGAACTTGGAAATGTTACCTTTTTCCTCCTTGTGGTGATTTGTGTGTGTGTGTGTGTTATCTGGGATTATCATTCTCAGTTGTCCCTACTCCTTCCACATCTTTTGTCTCTGCCACTCAAACCAATTTCAGCTATCCTCCGGCTTTCATTTGGGATAATAGCCTCTCTTTTTACTGTTGTCTTGTCATGTTTGATTCGGCAGCACAAGGGTTTTAAATTAGCCAAAATGTTTGCATGCTGGGCTTACTCTGCTGCCACTAGCAGTTGTAGATCCACTGAGCCACTTGATGCTGAAATTGATGATTGCTTGGAAAGAATAAGAAGTTATTGGTGACTACCGGGAAGATTCATTCACGCCGAGCCCCTTTGAAACAACATGCGGGGGGAGGGAGAGATTTCCTTCATTTTCCTGCCACCTGGCTGGTGGTTGTATTGTGCTTGTACCAGATTCATGCTGAGTGATTACAGTCTTGCTAGGCTGGGTAGTTCCTGTGATTTCAGAAATAAAAACAGAAAAATCCCTCAAAAGATATGCAGTTAAATTCAATGGCTTACAGCTGCTGGGTTTTAACTCACTGGTGAGAGAGCACTTTAATTTCTTTCTTATTTTATTCCCTCCATATTGAATTTTACTTGTCAGAAGTTTTAACCAACAGAAGGGTGCCTTCCCTGGCTGTTGGAATTTGTGGTGCTCAGGCACCAAATGGGACTTGAGCAGTTTTTTTTAATACTCTTCAGATCAAAAGGTCATTAATGTGATTAGTGAGCTCTGGAATCACGACGCAAAACCAAAACATATCAATGATCCCCAAAATGTATTATTATTGGTGTTGGTAGTGATAGAGATTAGTGATCAGAATTAACAAGTGATCATCATACCTGAGAAAGCAGATATGGCTGTGTTATGCATAGCTCTTCAAAGTAATCCAAAAAAATTTGACAGAGAGTGCTGAGAACCAGATAATTCTAACGTCAGTCAGGCTACAGAATTAAATGAGTAGGGGCTGGAACATTACTAAAGATGGAATTTTATTTTATAATCCAATACATTGACATCTACAAAGGTAGCATATCCACTGAATGGCTGTGATTTGGTGTAATTCTTCTTTGAAAGATGGTACATCCTGGCATTATTTTGGAGCTTTATAGTCCTACCTATCCGGATGTGGAGTTGCCCCTAGTGGTAGCTGGTACTACAGCTCACAGAATGTTAGTAGGTCAGCAAGTATCCTGTGTACAATAGCTTTTCACGGTATCCAAATCTGTCTGAGGCATGGGAGGCTCTGTTATGTGATCCCTCCCTGTATCAAACATTACTGAGGGAAATTTAGAAATAGGAACATAGGATTTGCCACAGTGGGTCAGATCATCAGTTCTGGCATCCTACCTTTCGGTAATGCCTAGTACCTGGAGGAAGGTGACTAAATCTGGTCGTATCCCTAGCCAATTGTGCAGTGGATTCCACAAGGAATATCATGCATGGAACTATGGGGGGAAAATGCAAAGAATAGTAAAAATGTGACAGAATTATGTTATGTGATCTCAGACACACAGGAGACAGATATATAGGATATGTGATTCCAGACACAAAGAACGCTGTTCCTCGAGATTATAACCAAAAATTGTACAATGTCATGGATAAGACCATAAATACCACATATTCAATAATAGGACTGCACAGCATCTAACCTTATAGTGATGTTTGCATTTGTATTGTTACAACTAAAATAATTCCATCATCCAGTTTTTCTGGTTACTAAATTGTATAAGCTATCATGTGACTGAAAAACACCAGGTGTAAATTTGAAGGAGCTCTTGTAAAACTTTGTTTTCCCCTTGCCCCCAACATGTATATAATAAATCTTGGAAAATAATCTGGATGAATAAAGCTCCAAAAATATGGATCTAATTAATGGTATGAATCTCCAGCAATGGATGACTGCAGTGTAAGTCAAGCACTGCCGGCTTCGGTTTGCACCCAATAACAGTAGATTGAATGGCGAGACAGAATACCATTATGGGTTTAGTCTTGTTCTCTCTTTCTAACTGCTCTAATGTTCCAAATTGCTGATTTCTCTGCTAAATCAAGACATTTGTATTACAGGAAAATATATTGGTAGAGGAGCTAGTAAGGGAGTTAATGCAAAGGATAATGAGTGGCTGTAGCTATGTCCTCCAGCAGACTTTGATGTGTTTTGATAATATATGGGATGGATCAATCTGCCCTATTAGCAAATGCAGCCAGTTTATGCTCTACATACAAACTAGAGATTTGATAAAGCACTAAATGAGTTTTCCGGCTCTCATTCACAAGGTATTAGATGTTAGAAACTTAATGGGATCATCATGCGTTTGCGACACTTAGTTAAAATGTGTTCTATAACATAAGCACGAGGCAGCATCACAGTTCACAAGGAGAGGAAGGGTGATCCTGTGGCTATGCACAAGACTGGGACTTTTAAAATCTGGGTGTTGCTCATGGCTCTGCTTCAGAATCCTGTGAGATTTAACATCACGTTTCCGCTATTTCTCCATCTGGTTAAAATTGGAGCCAGTTGGAACATTTTTGATTTAAATGAAATTTCATGAAAACCAAAATGTTTAGCTGAGATGTTTGTTTCAGCTAAGACTTTGTCGGAACAGTTGTGTTTGGGGGGAGGGGATGAAAGAGAGAGAGAGTGTGAGATAGGACGACTGATTTTCACACTCCATGGGCTGGTGGTGAGGGCACTGGCCTGGGATGTGGGCTACAGAGGTGCAAGTCTCACCTCTGCCTGAATCCGAGTCAGCTGGTATTAAAACCTCTGCGTTAAATCAAGCAGAGTAGGGCCTTGAATTTGGGTCCCCCACATCAGAGTCCGGTTCCCTAACACCTGGCTTCACACACCTTTTCTCTCTCATTCGGTCACATCTTCCCAAATTGAAAACCTTAGCTTTTCAATTTGAAAATGGGCATTTTGACGCAAATCTTTTTTTGCGAAAATATGTGAAAGATTTCATTTTTGTTTCAATGTGGAGCGAAAACAAATCTCAGAACCTCAAGCATTGCTGAGAAACAGAATAGTTGTCCTCCAGTCAGCTGTAGTTAAACTTCTCCCGGCCTCATGTGTTTTAATTGTGAGGCTTAAGCCCCTAAAATTTGTAAAGTGCTTTGGCTTCCTTGAATGGAAAGTGCTGAATAAGTGAAAACTAATAGTAATAATAATTCAATCACCATTTCTGGTTTAAGAGACCGGTACTTTTTTATTCATCAGCTGCTGGGAAATTGCACAAAACTAACAATGGAAGAAAGTAGAGGTCCAGGTGGTAAAACTAGTCAAACTGAACAAGAAAGAATGAAGTTGGGTAGATCGTAGAGTGCTTTTTTTTTCTTTTTAATGTTTCCTAGATGTCACTATTCTTATCTTGTGCCAAAATTTTACTAGTATTGAGAAGATTGTATTGAAGTAGCACAGAAAATTCAGTAGACAGGGTGGGTAACATTGCTGCCAAATCAAAGACCTTGTATCAGTACATATTTCTGCATACTAACACAATTAGGCCAAAGCTGGAATATTTACATCACCCCTGGCAGGCAGGGAAAGTATTGTTATACCCATTTTACAGACGGAGAAATTGAGACGGCAAGTGCCTTTCCCAAGGCCACATGCTTAGTCAGTGTCTGGAGTAGGATTAGAACTCTGCAGTTCCTAGGCCTGTGTTCAAGCCATTAAACCACTTTACTTCTCTGAGCAGATTGGCAGCTATTTTATAAGTCCATTGTTACTCCACCATCAAAGAGAAGGCTGTAAAATGACAAAGTTTTTAGGTTTGAACGTTTTTCTATCTTGTTAAATAGAGACATAAAACTGGTGGCCATACTGCACACTCACAGCTGCCTACCGAGAGCTCTGTTTTAAGAGTCACTAAGCAGAAACCATTGTGAATTAGATAGTTATACAAGGATGTTTTTAATGTAATGTTCTTGCAAGTGCTCTTGGTTTTGGTTCCACCCCCATACTTTTAAGTATTTTCTCAATTTAATTTTAAAAATATCACTTTATTTTTACTAACAACTTATTGCTAACAAAGATAACCAACCCTGATTGCATGTTTCTAGCCTTAATCCATTTCCTAGCACTAGAGACGCATTTTTATCTTTTTTGCAAAATGTAACAAGAATGTCATATATAAAATTACCCTGTTTGAAAGAATGGAAGCTGCATCCCAATATAGATCACAGTGGAAAATGACTCAAAATTACATGACAGCTTCTCCCCCTTCCTCTTCCCAGTCTGTCTCTAGTTCAGCTGCAGTGTGAAACATGCACAGTGTATTGTGACATTTTAGTTTACTGTTACTAATAATTCCTTTGCATGTTTCATTAGTCTGTTATTTATAGAATCATAAAAGGCTCTCTCCAATATTTAGCCTCTGCGATGTTGATGATGACATCCTAAAGATTGAAATGTTCTTTTAAAAGAAAATAACATGTAGGTTGAATCTTCACTTCACCATCATATTTATCGATTCTTTTGTCATATTTAAACTCTCTTGCAATCCCTCTACAGAGATGTGGCTTTGACTGTATGAACAGTCAAGGAAAAGTCTGAGGGAAGCTTTGGGCTGAAATCCTACATCCTACAACATGCAGTTACAGAGGCTGCAGAGAGCATGAACTTCAGATGCTTGTATAAACAAGACTTACTAGAAGTCTTTACCTCATAACTCCTCATAAGCTTACACCTGACAAGCCTCTCAGAGCTAGAGGGCTGTGTTTTCCCTAATAAATTCCTTTTTGAACCCACTTGTTAGTCAAGCGTTGTGCACACTAACTACAGAAAGGGCCCTGTGTCTTGGGCATAAATTACTCTTGTGTGCCACTGTCTCTGAGCAGCCCCCCAGTTATGGATTACTTTGTTCTCGACTTGACAGGAACATAATTAGAACTGTTGATGAAATCTACCAAATTGTTCCTCCGTGGCCTCAATGGTCAGGAAATTTGGTTGAGTCGTATTTGTCACCGACGTAAAGGCTCTAAACACTTCATATTAACTATGTTATTAATGTGCCCTCTAATCTGTCCATGAATTGGTAACATTGAAGTGAGCTGAGCTCTAATAGCACTTTGTGATGAATACATTGTAATGCTGTTAAAAAGTTTCTAGAGGGTGAAAAAAAATGTTAATACAAAGTTGATGTTGCTTTTTTCTTTTTTTTAAATGGAGATTCATTTAGGCCTTACATTGACAGACCGTTTTCTGTTCTATAGGACTTGCTGACATTTTGGCTGTTTCATTGCCAGAGGAGGCTTTGTGTGTCCCAGAGGAAGTGAGCGATCTGGCCATAACAAAACCCGCCAAAATATTTAAACACCGTTACGATGTTTTCTAATGCAATGCATATTGAATGTGACTAGAAAAGGATGGTGAGTTCATGAAGGGGAATCAATCCCTCTGGCCTGGAAGTGTCTGGTGAAATGTTCACAAATGAGCCACCAGGGGTGGGGGGTGATTAGAGCCAGGAACATTTACTTTGCCTCCTTCTCTCAAATACAGAAATATACAAATATTAAATATGGGTCCCAGCTACTGTGTTTAAATCTGGATTTAGATAAGGAACTTCCTACGAGTTTGGGGTGTTCAGATCATGTGTTTTGGTTATCAGCCCTTGTCAAAGAAATGTAGTCACTAATAACAGACTCGTAGATGTTTTAGTCTTGCAATAAGTTATATAAAAGAGACGTTAAAACTGGACAATTATTGTGGAAAAACCTGAGCCTACCAACCATAGTCATTGGTTGAAGTCATAGAAGTTACCAAGCAGGTGTCACAAATGCCTTGTAAAGGGAGATATTTGCTACGGATCCTGATTCATTAAAGTTGATATGTTTTGGATCAGGCCCTAAAAGTTAAAATATTTAGTTGCACAGTAAGTTGGCTTTTGTAAAGGGAAATACCTTCGAAACAAAAAAATGATTTCATATTTTAATGTCACTTTGAAGATCATTGAGATTTTTTTTTAACTGGATAAATAATTGTGTTTAGACAAGTTGTTAGAATACAAATGTAGAATGCTGCAATAAGGATCTTCTCATGTAGTGTTTCAAGGGATGAAGACAGTTCTGACAACATAATGTTTAGAATGGAGCTGGCAGTACAGAAAAACAGTAATTTATGTCCTTTAGCTACTCTACAAAGAACCAGGTAAATTGGCCTCCACTTCTGCAATACCTTTAGTGATCTGTTTTTATTAATTCTCAAACAAACAAACAAAAGGGGAAAAACAAAACAAAACCACACAGCCTGCATTAAGCTAATGTTTAGTATCTAATTTAAACCCACAAATAGAGAGAAATTCAGAGCACGACTGAAATTCTGTGTTTAACCCAACTGTAATGACTATCACAGTTCACATTAGACCACCTCCTGTTTGGTGGTTACCTTCCACACCAACATAAACAAAAGACAGAGTTTCCATCCTACTAAGCTATATTTCCTTGCTCATGTGGACTTAATTCACACGCTTAAGAATGTATGAAGAGGGTAAACACCTGCACTAAAGAAGACTATGTGGCGGGGGGAAACCTAACAAGAGGCTGTGAAGTAAGTTGACTATGATCCCAGTTTTGGAAGCTGCAATGCATGAGCAGACCCCGGTCACACAGAACTGTGATTTCTTTAATGGGATTTCAGGTGGGCATTTGGGGGAGGGGTGTCTATCTCTGTAGTTCCAGTTGCAAGATTGGGACCTATGGTAGCTAGGTGTTATGTAGACATAAATTTGAGGGCCTTTGTCATGATTTATGAAGTCTTTTTCTTAGCCTCTCTGTCAGTTTGTCATTGAATACTGGATAGAAGAGAAGGTTCTTGTCCTAGTCTTTTAAGCCCTGAGTCCGGTGTGCTGGTTTACCTCAGGACTATCTCTTCCTCCCTGTGACCAGTATATACCGCAGTAAGTCTGTTTGCAGGCACAATGGGACTGTTGCCTACAAAGTTGACACACAGTGTGGAATATAGAGCTTTTTCAGAGGCTGACCCATGTTTGTGGAATTCCCTTCCTCAGATCTCAGCATCTTCCCAGTAAAATGCAAGTCTCATTTCTTAGCTTTCTCACAATAATGAATCGAATTATAAATAATAAACCATTTAAAATTAAAAAAAAAACCAAAATTGCTGCTGCTTTTTTTTTTTTTTTTTTGGAAAGAGGGAGAGACCCAGAAATACAAGGTGTTAAAACTGCATATGGATCTTTGTAATTTTGTAAGGTGCTCAGATACATTGTTGATGGCTTCAGTATAAATTCATACAAAAAGCTCTCTCTTCTCTTGTCCCACTGTCTCTCATTATTTTTGCCCCTCTTTTTCTATCTGAACTCATCTAGTCTGAACTTTCCTTCTCCTTTTTAATTTCTCACTTCTCTTTACTTAAGTGCACCCAAAGTCACAGAATGTTGGAGATCTTTCCAAATAATTAGATCATGTTGCTTGCTCGCAGTGTATTTCAAGACCTATTATAGTATCTTTTGTTACATTCATGTTGTATCTGTACTTTAGAATTCTGTGTCATTTGGGACATTATTATTACCCAAAGGCCCACTTTATGTCTTGTACCTAGTTCATCTCACTCTCCTTTTAATATGCGTTTGCTATTTACAACATTTTTATAAACGACTATTATATTATTTTTCTGATGCTATCGATTTTCTTTTTGCTTTCAATCTCCATTGGGAATGTTGTGATATATACTCACTCAGTACACCGGTATATAAATTTCTATTTTCATTCCCCAGATGTGTTAAGGGCTGATAGGCGCAATAAGGGCCGAATTCTGATCTCACTTGCTATTTACCAGTGTGAATCAGGAGTAATTCCACAAAAATCAATGGAGTTGCACCAGATTAAGATCAGAATAAGGCCCTTAAATGTTAATTTGGTAAATCTGCACACTCTACAGCATCAGTTGTATGGAGCATATGTTAGTAGATGCTCATGTTTGCAATGGTGATTCACAGTTAATCGTTATAAGAAATAGGCTTACCACTTCATAAACTCTGGGAAAGACTGTTTTCTTTTCCAAACATTTAAATTACTCAGCCGTTTTATGCATTAAAACCCAATTATAACCTACTGTATCAGAGAATTTAAAAAGCTATTTTCTTCAGCAACTGTGCCTAGACTTATATTTTGTCACTCTTAGTTCACACTCTCAAATGCATTTTTTTTTAACAGAGCAAGCGAGCCACTTGACCAGACCTCAGGTGTTGCCCTAAAATACTACAATTTTTTTATTATATTCTTATTATATTCTTCAGGACTGATTATCAATTGTGCTTTAGTTAGAGACAGGCTAGTACCAGAATACTAAATCCAAACTCTTTGCAGCTAACAACCCTCCTTCCTTCCTGCCTCCCCTCTCCCCCCCCCCCTTTTTTTTCAGATGGATCTGGCCAGATCTGAAAACCCTTGAACTCTGGGAAAGTTCAGGTTTAGATCCAAACTTCATGGGTTGGGTCCATCTGTATTCCAGATTCTGTCTTCTTTATTTCAGATGGCAGAGTCCTAAGGGTTTGGCCCCAAAGGGGTGTGCATACCATAGTGAACTACTCATGTTGTTTCTACTGTTCTGTAAGTACTCAAGCAATTGAAGCCAGAAGAACTAAATAAATATACATTCATGACACCCATAGCCCTATTGTCATTCTTTATTCTATTTAAAAGAAAACTATATCATTCAGATTAGCATTATGAAATCTCAGTACAACCTAAATGAATTTGAAAATGTAAATGAAAAATAATTTACCAGCTTCTTTTGAAACTGCAATATTTAGAGACAAGCAAAGGCTGCTTCAATTAGTTTGCTTTAAGCATTTTATGAACACTGCACATGAGAGAACAAAGCCAGAAGGAAATTTCCCACTCTCACACCTAATCCACAGTTTGAGAAGGGATTTGCAGGATTATGAGGAATGAGGCATACTAGTTGTGGAACCAAAAAACGTGTCTCACACACTTAATTTTGGCTATCACCTTTGGCTGTCACCATTGATGTGGTCTATCTCGGTGTTATTCCACGGCTAAAAATTAGCTGTGACCATGCCACAAAATGCAGAAATGTATTTCTTTTTGGAATACAACCTCCTTGTGATAGCAAACCTGATTTGACAGTGTCCAGCTGAGAAGCTGCATATTATATGACCTATTTGGAATGTGTGCAATTTTTTGAAAATATTGTCCAAGACGAAAGAAAAATCTTTCAGATTATCCATTGGGAGGCTGATTTCTCAGCAGCAATGTATATGTGTCTCGGATCATATTATTATTATTCTAGGAAGATGATCATTGCAATTGTAGATAATGCAGTAACTGGGGTGTGTCTTATGTGTTTGTAAACCCAAAGGGAGGCACTTAGAAACTAATAAAACACTCTGAAGTGCAGCTCCAGAAATGTGACTATTTATTGGTTGAACATTGACCATGTATTTCTGTAGCTCACTCTCACAACCTTGTCCATCCATTGGGAATTGATAGGAAAAAGTTTGGTAGAAATGATGCCAAAAAATCCAGGTCATCAGGAATTCAACAATTGAAGAATTTCACCTGTAGGGCCAATTTCTCTTTTCATTTATGTCTGTATATTTCAGGAGTAACTCCACTGAGTTACCCCTGAGCTACACTGGGATAAGTGAAAAGAGAAACTTTGGGCCCAATTTTAACAGTAGATATCATCAGCATAACTTGGGTGAAAAACAAATTACGATGTAATATTTTCAGAAATAAAAATTCTGACTTACTCATAATGCCTTCAAAATTCATTTTAGAGATGGGTGCACTTATCAAAAATCTGTTCAGTTTTGTATCTAGGATTGCCATCTAGGAACATGTACATTCTGTATCATTTAGAGGAAAAGGGAAAAAGCAATTTTACAGCTAAACAATCAGATTTCAAAATAAGTAATAGCCCTATTGATGTTCTTGTGGTCCAGGGATATCATGCATGAAAAAGCGAAGGGGGTGTGTTTAAAAAAAAAAAAGAAGAAGAAAGTAAAAGAGCACAAGTAGCTGCAGTTCTGTTTTCATCTGTTGAGAGTCTTGTATGTGGAGCCTAAGCTGAGATAAGCGTCTGGTGTGTCCCTTCATGTAGTGCTGTAAAACTGTATGCACTAAAGTTCCCAATGATATTAATATTAACTAAGCAACGTTATACTTCTAAATAACTCCTCTTGTTAGATATTTAAAGTTCAAGTGTTTGTTTGCTTTAGTTAAGTGCTCTGAAGTGCTTCAAAAGGCATTGGCCCATTTATATAAACAAATAGAGAAACTCACTGATAGTCTAGTCTACCCAGACAGAGTATCTTACCCAACAATAAGGGCTAGTCCATACTTAAAACTTAACAGCGGCACATCTATTTCGGTACAGCTGTGCTGCTGTAAAAGTGCTTGTGTAGCCTTGTTATGTCTGTGGGAGAGAGCTCATCTGCCGACATAATAAAACCACCTAAACAAGCAGTGGAAACTGTGTTGGCAGGAGAGCACTGTCCACACAAGAACTTATGCTGGCAAAACTTATGTTGCTCAGAGGGTGTTTTTTCACACCCCTGAGTGACAAAAGTTTTGCCGGCATACATGCTAGTATAGACAAAGCCTAAGAAATCCCTTACTGGGTATGAAAAGAATCTATCCTAGTGGCCTCTAAAATACTTGAGTCTTCATTTTATATTCTTTGGTCAGGACTTTCTCTTCATTGCCTACATTCAGACAAAATTTTCACATTGCAAATAACATGAAGAGAGGAAGTCAAGTCAGTAGCTCAGATGCTTAAATATACAAGGAATAAAAGTGGCTAGCTATGAAGAATAATATGGAAGACTGGTTTTCTTTCAGATTATTTCTAGAATTAGTATTTATTTGTACCACAATATTTTGTTCTTCTTTTTGCTGGAATGTGCTAATTCAGTAATCTGTTTAATTTTTAGTATCCTAATTTGCCTGAGAAAATCAAAGGAAAATAAGGGTGGGCTGAATCTACTTGGCAGGACTTCAGAAACCTTTGAATGTAGTGGTATTTCGTTACCTGTTGCACTGACTCAGTTCTAAAAGATCACATATCTATAGCTCAGACCTATTTTCAAACCTAATGCTTGAAAAATTCTCACTGTATATCCGTTAATAGAGAAAGGAAGAAGGAAAGAAACTTGCCAATATTGAGAGACTTTTATGCTATTTACCTGCTTCCCATAATGCCTACCACTTGTCTTCATAAGGACAACTAAGCTATACCACCATTGCTCCTGTACATTACAAACCCCTTAGCCCAATAATACCATTTTTCCTTTCAAGGCCTTGAAGGCCAAGAACTTCAATAAGTTATTTATTGAAGGATAGGAAAGTTTATCTCACAAGTCTCTCATTTGCACACTCTCATGCATACAAATAGGTGGATATTTGTGAGATCTGATTCTTCCACTGTAGGATATGTGTAGTTACCTATTAAAGTCAAGGCAGTTAAACCCTGAAGTGAAGGAAAGTTGAACCCTGAAAGATTTGGTTAGCAGAACAAGAGTCTCTGATGAACAGCAGTACATGGAGCTCTTTTGTTCTTTGCTGTTGCCCTTTAGAGAGGCAGAGCAGCTTGCAAAATCAAAGATGTTCCAATAGCAACTGATTTTCCCACTGCAGGATATTAGTGAAGAGCTCCATGAACAGAGACTCCTGCTGTTTTGACCAAACTGTGCAGGGCTTACTTGTTAGATGTGGGCTGAAATGCAAACCTGAGAGCTGCCTTGAACAACACCAAATCTCGAGCAGCCATCCTCCAGAACACAAAGTACTGTAAACAGAGAGAATTACTTGAACCACACCTTTATACTGAAATGAGATAATTTGGCAACCTGGATGAAATCAGTGTGTTGTAGTCATCTTGAATTGCATGTGTTTTCTTCTATGTGGCCACGTGCTGTCTGTGAGCCACAAGGGCTAATTTAAAGTTCATTTTACAAAATGGAAGTTTGACTAACCTTACAACTCAGTGAATGTGGCATAGTTTGAGGATTACTTTTGTCAAATTTGATCAACTCCAAAGGAAACCTTTTCTAAATGTTAGTTATGAGATGAATCAAGGAAGGAAAGAACTTGTCATTCCTCATCACTGGAAAACAACACAGTATGTTATCTCTTTGTTTTTGTAGTACGTAAAATATAATTTTAAGGATTTATTTATATTTTTAAGGGGTCCAAACAAAAGAAACAGGCATTGGAACAAGACAGAGTCCCTATCTTATCTTCAGTTTACTGTATTGTAGTACTTATAGTGCTGCCTATGGCTAGGTTGCCCAGTGCTTTTCCATTATAAGACCCTGTATTCAGCTGCTTATAAATTTGCCAAACTTTAACCATTTGGATTGAAATTTCCCATGCCAGCTGTCTGCCTCAGGACAATTTTTTTTTAAAGTTACTTTTCAGCTAAAAGTTCAGCCATTTCCAAGAACATATTTCACCCTTCCCATTTGCAAAGTCTTTAAGATGTAGTAGGTTTGAAGCTCAAATTTGCTCTAGAATCCAACTTGCAGGCTGCCAATAAAGCCTTGAAGCACACCTATCAGTCCTTTCCAAGGTTTAATTTGAATTAATAGACTGTATTTGTCCATTTTATTTTATAGCAAAAGTCTGATGCCCCTTTGCCTTTTATTTCCTTAGACAATTCATGATGCCTTTGTTACTGTTGATAAGTTGGAGAGGGTTCAGGGAAGAGCCATGAGAATGATTAAAGGATTACAAAACATGCCTTATAGTGGTAGACTTAATGAACTCAATCTATTCAGTTTAACAAAGATAAGGTCAAGGATGACTTGATTACAGTCTACAAGTATTTTCATAAGGTGTAAATATTTAATAATGGGTTCTTCAGTTTATCAAAGGAAGGTATAACACAGTCCCAAGGCTGGGAATTGAAGCTAGACAAATTCAGATAGGAAATAAAACATACATTTTTAATGGTGAGTGTAATTAACCACTGGAACAATTTACTAAGTGTTGTGGTGGAGTCTCCATCACTGACAATTTTTAAATCAAGATTGGATGTTTTTCTAAAAAATGTGCTCTAGGAATTATTTTGGGGAAAGTTCTATGGCTTGTGTTATAGAGGAGGTCAGACTACATGATCATAATGGTCCCTTCTGGCCTTGGAATCAAAGAATAGGTGAATTTCTGTCTTATAATTCTCACTTTTCTTTTTATATGCACTTAAAATATATAAAGTCATGGGATGAAATTCTGGCCCTGTTGAAATCAAAGGGAGTGTTCCCATTGATTCCAGCAGGGCCAGACTTCATTCAAATTGTACCATTGTTATATGGCTGTGTATGTAGTATTCATATACAGATGCATCATGTGGGTAGAGAGAGACCCCGTTACAGCCAGGCACCAGTTCCATGTCCACATGAAAAGTACAAGGTCTAATAATAAAAATAAAAAATAAATAAAAAAGAGGAAACCCTTCTCCTTTGAGAAGCTTTCACATTTGTGTCTAGAGTTCATCAAATTTAAAATATAAGAAAGGGCCAAGTTGTCCTGAACCCTGATGTCACTATGCGCTTGTGGTTTGGCTAAACAACTAAATGAACATAGTTTGTAGAGGCTTGATTTCCAGGTGCCTCACCCAGGCACACACCCCAAATTTGGGTGGACGTACAGGCAGTTCCCCAGGTAGTGGTCCTCCTCCACTAGCTTTCTTGTCTCTCCTGCCCCTTTCCACCCTTTTTTTTTTATAAGACTGGTACAATCAAGTGCAATTGCCTTTAGTGACTCGGGTTTCTGCAGGACCCAGTGGTCCTCTCCCAACTTCCCTGAGCTAAGAAAGTGAGTTGGGTAGGCAACAGAGAGCCTCTCATACCCCATCTCCTGTCTTGGTGCTGCTGCTCTTCATTACTGTGACAAGGGGTGTTATAATCACTGGGGGGGGGGGCATCCCCTCTTGGGTTCTGAAGAAACCATACAGCCAATCATATCAATTCTGTATGTTGCCATGATAAATGTCACCTAGACTCCTTTTATTTTATAATCCAAGGTGTACATTTCATGACCCATGGGATATAAACCACAAAAGATTACATACGTTCACTTCTGTATCTAAGCTCAGTCCACAGTAGTGATGCTCTTGGGGCCAGTCTTGCAAGGCCAGTGCTGCTTGCATGAGGCTGAGCACCCTCAACACCTTTTGAAGTCAATGTGAGTGATCCATTGTTCGTCTCATAATGTGTACGTCAAATGGATTAAAGCAATGAGATAGAGAGGGGAATTTTATACCTTCCCCAACAAAACTAACAAAAGAGGGCCAACGTGATATAACAAAATCATAGAATTGTAGGACTGGAAGGGACCTTGAGAGGTCACCTAGTCCAGTCCCCTGCACTTACGACAGGACCAAGCGTTATCTAGACCATCCTCCACAAGTGTTTGTCTAACCTGCTCTTAAAAATCTCCAATGATGGAGATTCCACAACTTCCCTAGATAATTTATTCCAGTGCTTAACTACCCTGACAGTTAGGAAGTTTTTCCTAATTTCCAAACTAACCCGCCCTTGCTTCTATGTAAGCCCATTGCTTCTTGTCCTATCCTCAGAGGTTAAGGAGAACAATTTTTCTCCCTCCTCCTTGTAACAACCTTTTATATACTTGAAAACTGTTATCATGTCCTCCCTCAGTCTTCTTTTCTCCAGACTAAACAAACCCAGTTTTTTCAGTCTTTCCTCATCGGTCATGTTTTCCAGATCTTTAATCATTTTGTTGCTCTTCTCTGGACTTTCTCCAATTTGGCCATGTCTTTCCTGAAATGTGGCACCCAGAACTGGACACAAGACTCTAGTTGAGGCCTGATCAGCACGGAGTAAAGCAGAAGAATTACTTCTCGTGTCTTGCTTAAAACACTCCTGCTAATGCATCCCAGAATGATGTTTGCTTTTTTTACAATAGTGTGACACTGTTGACTCATAGGTAGCTTGTGATCCACTATGATCCCCAGATCCCTTTTCTCAGTACTCCTTCCCAGGCAAGTCATATCCCATTTTGTGTGTATGCAATTGATTGTTCCTTCCTAAATGGAGTACTTTGAATTTGTCCTTATTGAATTCCACCCTGTTTACGTCGACCATTTCTCCAGTTTGTCCAGATAATTTTGAATTTTAATCCTATCCTCCAAAGCACTTGTAACCCCTCCTAGCTTAGTATCATCCGCAAACTTTGTAAGTGTACTCTCTATGCCATTATCTAAATCATTGATGAAGATATTGAACAGAATTGGACCCAGAACTGATTCCCTGCGGGACCCCACTTGATATACCCTTTCAACTTGACTATGAGCCACTGATAACTACTCTTTGGGAACAGTTTCCAATCAATTATGCACCCAAGTTATAGTAGTTCCATCTAGGTTGTATTTCCCTAGTTTGTTTATGATAAGGTCATGTGAGATCATATCAAAAGCCTTACTAAACTCAAGATATACCACATCTACCACTTCGTTGTTACTCTGTCAAAGACAGCTATCAGATTGGTTGACATGATTTGTTTGTGACAAATCCATGATCACTGTTACTTATCAGTTTATTATCTTCTAGGTTTTTGCAAAATGATTGCTTAATTATTTGCTCCATTATCTTTCCAGGAACTGAAGTTAAGATAACTGGTCTGTAATTCCCCAGGTTTTCCTTATTTCCGTCTATAGATTGGCATGATATTTTTCCTTTTTCAGTCCTCTGTCTTCTGTGACTTCAAAGATAATCGCTATTGGCTCAGATACCTCCTCAGTGAGTTCCTTGCATATTCTAGGATGTATTTCAGCATGTCCTCATGATTTAAAGACGTTTAACTCATTCTTTCTCTATTTTAGTCTCATATCCTACCTAGTTTTCATGGGCATTCGTTATGGTAGATGTCCAATTGCTACTAACCTTTTCGGTGAAAATTGAAACAAAAAAGTCATTTACCACTTCTGCCATGTCCATATTTTATGTTATTGTTTTTTCCCCTTCCTTGAGTAACAGGCCTAACCTGTCCTTGGTCTTCCTGTTGCTTCTAATATATTTGTAGAATGTTTTCTTTTTATCCTTTATGTCTCTAGCTAGTTTAATCTCCTTTTGTGCCTTGGCCTTTCTAATTTTGTTCCTACATACTTGTGTTATTTGTTTATATTTATCCTTTGTAATTTGACTTAGTTTCCATTTTTTGTAGGACTCTTTTTTGAGCTCCAGATCATTGAAGATCTCCTGGTTAAGCCAGAGTGTTCTCTTGCCATACTCTCTATCTTTTCTACGTGGGATAGCTTTCTCTTGTGCCTTTAATAATGTTTATTTGAAAACCTGCCAACTCTCTTGAACAGTTTTTCCCTTAGACTTACTTTCCATGGGATCTTACCTACCAACTCCCTGAGTTTGCTAAAGTCTGCCTTCTTGAAATCAGTTATCTTTGTTGTGTTGTTTTCCCTCCTACTATTCTTTGGAATCATGAACTCTACCATTTCATGATTACTTTCACCCATGCTGCCTTCCACTTTCAAATTCTTAACCAGAATCAACATGGGCTTGATTTGGCTCTCAGTCACACTGATGAAAATTAAAGGTAACTCCACTGAAGTAAACATAGTTACACTTGTGTAAAAGCAGTGTGATTTCAAAATCAGTTCTGCTACGTCAGTTTGGTGTGGTATGAAGTTTATCTTTTCATTGGTTTTGGAAGACCATAACTCATTTGTGCCTTCATTACTTGCAGGAAATTCAGTCATCTCCAACCCATGGCTTCAAAACTTTTATCCCACACCACACTGTCACTCATTCTTTCACACATTTTACATATGTATCATTATTTTCATCAGCATCTGTCTTTCCACTGTTGATTTATTGCTTTCTAGGTCTCTGCCCTTTTATATAATACTAGATCAAAAATCATGTCTGTGTAGAGGGAAATGCATGATTTCAAAGATTTACTACTGGTTTTAAGATTTTATGGCCAACATGAAAGTAAATGTGAAGTTACATTAAATTGACCACTAATTATTTGTCATGAAACAAGAAAGCATTAAAAAAAAACCCTCTCTCTGCCCAAACCAGACTCCTTGCCCCCACTCCAACAAAACTGTTGCAGGAGGTTCCTGTGGTATGAATAAATGTATTTCTTTTAACACTTTTATGGTGTAAAAATGCTATTGTTTCATCTGAGGTGTGAGGAGATGTGCTAACCTTGTCAACGTGGATGCAGCAGAGCAGAAATGATAACTGTATATAAATTTTTTTAACAAAATTACTCGTGTGTGTGTGTGTGAGAGCGAGAGAGAGAGAGAGAGAGAGAGAGAGACAACTTATTTAAATCCTGAATACAGTCAGACCTCATATGCATTGTTAAAAAAAAGCCCTAAAGAATTGCATATGGATTAGGGGGATGAATATTCTATTATTTCAGTCTGTTCTGCTGATCTTCTTATTGTGACTTTGCGCTTCAGAAATCTGCCAGGAATTTGGCTTTGCCGTACTAGGCAGTAATTTTAAATGTGTATCAAGCACTTGATAGTGTATGATTTGCGTGCTGTTGCATTCCCATTCCCTAAATTTTCCACCAATTTATTACTTTTTTCATACTGTTTTAATATTTCAGGATGATGAATATATACAGCATCATTAAAGGTAAATAAAAAATGCATGAAATTAAAAAATGGAATATTAGATGTTTCTTTCCTGTAATCCCTAGGTCCAATAGGAATGAAATGTCTCTGTTCTGTCAAGTAATCCCTAAACATGATTAGAGACCTTGTACTTTCCACATAGCCCACATAATATTTGTATCATATAAGCCTATTTATGTAAGGTTTGACTAAAAGTTGTTATTAGAAGACCTATAAACCTATTTTACAATTCAGAAAGATATGCTTGCCTCTTAATCTCTCTACTTGTATTATTTTGCTGGAGTTGATGGCAATGCGTCCTTAATTCATTTTTTTCAAAATGCTGTTACATCTTTTGGGTACTTATATCATGCATTAGCTATCCCATTGACATGTATTTTTAAGACACAGGATTGAGTTCATCTAGTTCTGTAGCTTCTCCTTAAATCTGAGCTAGGAGGGACATGCAACCCTTTCCTGGATCTTTTCTGCAATGTCCAGATTTAGTCTGAACCATGGGTCAGGAAGATACAGGAATCTTTTTTTTTTTTTTTTTTTTTTTTTAAGGATTAATTTTCTATATTTGAATCTCATAAGATATGTTGTTGATGCTTCTGACGTTTTGAATCAGCTTTTGATTTGGCCAGCTGATTGAGTGGCTTTAGAGAAAAAAGCTGCAAATAGGAAAAGTTTTAATTGAAGTACAAATAGGTATAAAAAGGAAGATGTGACAGCTAGTTCTGGGTCGATTTTGTTATTTCTTCCTATAACACCCATCTATTTGGGAAGCAATAACACAATATTCCCTTCTTGGTCAAATCTCCAGTTGAGTCTAATTGTTAAACATCTTCCATTTCCATTCCAAGGACATAATTGTGCACATTGATTTCAGTAGGTGTTTCTCTGAGTAAGAAGTGCTGAATATAACACCTTATTAGCAAATCTTTTGGATCGGTAGTCAGGCAATCTGCTCCATATTCCTGGGTCTGCCACAGATTTCTTCCATGATTTTGGGCAAGTCTCTTAATGCCTCAGTTCCCCATCTCTAAAATGGGGATAATAGTACAGGATTGTTGTCAAGCTCAATTCATTAATGTTGTGAGGTGCTGGGAAGTAGTGAGAGCGAATCTTAGTAAAACCTATACATAAATAAAGTAAAATTAGTACCTTTTGTGCCTGGTGTAGTTTGACTGGTTTTTCATAAGAAGAATATTTTCAGTTTGTATTTGATAATTACTCACAGTAATTCTGTGTTTCATATATTTTGATTTGAGATTATATTAATTTAGTGTTACCTAATTGTTTCTTTTAAAATATATACTAATAGAATAAGAGTTAGTTTTCAACCATATCCCAGTGAAATTCTACTTTCAGTCCGTTTTCAACAATGAAGGTAGGTTTTCTGAGCAGTGGCTTGGTGCTTGTATTTATGAACAGCAAGAAGCATAAATGCTCACTGCTAAACTACTCTTTCAGGAAAAATCAGATCAATACCCGTTATTTAGTCTACATTTATGGGGTATGTTAAATGACCACAATTCCTGATGTTCACTATGAATATGGCATGTTTAAAACCACACTCTATATTGCCCAGAAAAATCTGATGTAGTTGGAATCTTCAATCCTTGCTCTCATTTCAAATAGTCAGTTTAGGGGATCAGAGTCCTTTTTTGTTAACTTGAGGCATTTAATTATTTTAGTATAAGTAAGTGAAGGAGAATTGAGCTTTTCCCACACCAGTCCTCTTCCTACTGCCAGCATAGGGATTAGGTCTGGGATACCCTTGCGTCATGCTGATCCCCAGCCGTTGTTTTGTGCCCTTGGGACCATTAGAGTTGGCGTTTAGTTACAATAATTTATGTTTGGGGACTTGCCTTGCATACAGGGGACCCAAGATCAGAGAAGTGCAAAGGTGAGTTTTATGTCATCTTTGTGCATGCTGTTTTCAAATTGAAATGTGTACACTCCCAAATTGCACTGGGTGTTCCTGGCTTATACATGAGAATCTAGCTGTATATGCAAAATCAGTTTCAGATGCCTTTATTGCTGCAGTTTAAGTGGAAGATGGGGATTGCAAAGGCAAAAGCTTAATTTAACAAATAATATTGTACTCTCAATCCTTAAAATGAACTAATTCTTTAGAGTACTTAGGAAGATAACATATTTAAATAACCTTAGGTATTTACGACGGACAAATTAGATACTGAGAATACGTAATGGCTGTCTCTCATGATATTTTCACTGCTTTTTCTTTATGGGAAGTAATATCATAATTGCAAAATTTCCAAATTGCTTTTTACACAAATCCACAGAAATTAAATCTCCTCCTTGTTATAAATATGAAGTGATGTCTCGAGACACTACTATATTAGCACAGATCTATGGAGACAACAAGCCAAATTCTGCTTTCAAATACATCGCTGTAAATATGGAGTAACTAAATTGAAATTGAACTCTGTTAAAACTTCGTGGAGTTTCTTTTCTGTCAAGCCTTGATGAAGCAAAGCAAATAAGCAGGAGCTTATTATTAAGCATGAGTACCATCAACTTGTGCTTAAAGTTAAGCATGCACTTGAGTGCTCACTGGACTGAGAACTAGGATTAATATATGGACTGTTGTGTAGAGTATAAATAGTGATGAATGATATAAACTGGAAGTCTTTGTAGATAACATCACAAATCAATGTCAAACTCAAAGGAAATAATGTGAGTACATATCTTTGTAAACCATGTCAAGTTATTTAGATGACAAAATAGCATATGATACAATACATATTTGTACCTGCAGTGGAGGCCTTGAGCCAAATTCCATTTACATTACTCCAGTTTCAATCCAGAATAATTCCAGTGAAGGCCATCCATTATGTCAGAAAGAAAAGGTGAAACATCAGTGCAAATTATACTAGCACCATAAAAAAGAGAGGAATTTGATAAGTGTGTTTAAAATAATACTAATGTTCAGCTCAAGACAGAGCTGTGAATTGAAATTTCTGCATAATAGCTACCATATCACTTACACGATTGTGTTATCTGTAAAATTGTGTCTAGGTATCGCTGCATATAGAGGGCTAGATCAAGGAATCATTATTTAGGCAACATACCCTTGACTTCAATTGCCCGATTAATAACAGAGTAAGAACTGCAGGATTTGGCCTATAGTGTGCTTTTAGAGGGTTCCATTGCACTCTTCAATTCTGTGTACTGGACTATTGAAGAAGTGTGTATAACCACAACATGGGTTTACATATCTTTCTCTGGCTTATCATTAGTATCATAACTCTGTCTGTAAGAACGTATCAGGAGGTGTCGAATCATTCATGTTTATAGAAAACCTAGATGTACTGCATTGCCTGTAACAGAACTAGCAGGACTCAGTAGGAAGCAATGGCAAACTTAGCTTACAAGTACTTTGTTTTTAAATAGATTTATGTCAGAACCATAATGGCTTTTTTTTACTTAAATTAATCAGTGTCAGAGCTTTTCATGTAAAGTGGTATAGTTTGCCCAAGGGAATAAAAGATAAGATTTCTACCAAGTGCTATAGTCTATTTTACTTGCAGAGTCAAACCTATTTTATGGAGGAAATCATGATGAACCATAATTGTAAAAATTGAAGGCTACTCATGGTAGTAGAGTTAAGCACATGAGTAAATGTATGCAAGATCAGGGCCTATGTGCATCTACGCTAACATGCTTAACATCTTAATTTGCACACACAAATAACCGCCTGTGATTATTAGCTGATTATCACAGTCTTAGATATGCAAAATGCAAGTGCAAACCAACTTCTGCTTTTTAAACATTTGGCCCACTGGGTTTTAAGGCCTGGGCCAACATCCATTGAAATCAACAGCAGTCTTTCCACTGATATGAATGGGCTTCGCATCAGATCCTTAGTGCTATTGTCATAGACCTTTTATTCTACAACTTGTTATCATAATAAGTGAGATTATGACAATAAAGATTATTATATAAGCTTTGGAAATATATGGTACTTTTATAGCCATATTATGATGGTTTAAATGAAATGTTTTGAGTCCAAGTTGTGGAAGATTCCCCAGGCCTGCAGCTAGTAAAGTTTATCCCTCAGAAAGGTCTGTCTAGGATGTTTTGTAAAATGTGGTGAGTTTCTGCTTCGAATTTTTAGAATGATTTTTGTCAACAAATTTAGACATTTTTGAAATCATAGGATTCAGACTGTTTATGTTAAAATCAGTGGATTAGTCCATACCTATGTAACAGTATGTTTTTAAGAGTGCCATCGGATGGGTTAAACTTCCATACGCTTTCTTGACAGTATGGAATTTTATAAATAATGTAAAAAAAAAGATCAAAACTAAGTTGCAGGAAGGACAATGGTCTCCTATGCTTTTATCAGTATTGGAATGCAGTATATATTATGTGTTCCTCCAAAGTATCGAACACATTTCTGTCAGCAGTCATTACCAGTGTCCTTTCCCCCCTAAAAACAATAAATAAATAAAAAGTTAAGTCTCATTCTGTTATTTATGGAAGATATTGCGGTATTCAATTGGATTATCAATTCTCAAAAGTGTAGGTGCTTGCTCATTGTTTTAATAGGAATGTTTTCAAATGCATTAACACCCATTTATCCTTTCCTTCACTATACAGGCATCACAACCAAAATTAGGGGAGTTACTCTCACAGTTCCTCTCACTCCTTATCCCTCTCAGAGCAAAATTTTCTGTCTTTTCAAAGTAACCTTTACTCTGCAACTGATAAACAGTATTGTTTTCTGTTTTAATGATCCCCAAATAATGTTATAGTTAAATGCAGTTTGTCTCAGCAGGTTTCTTTGAATTTATGAGCATTTTTGTTCCATATCCCACATTAGTATGTCAAATATTATTTACATTTTTACAGTTTTCATTGAATAGTTGAAATACCCATTTTTCAGAGACTTCAGATTGCTTTTGAACATATTTGAATGTGTTTTAGCCATCACCAAACTTAAAATAGGAACCCTTTTTTCAGCTTATCTTTATTAAACACCTGTAAAAATCAATGGTATTCCTTTTTCTTATAAAGCTCTCTTCTTTTAACAAATGCCAGAAATAATGCACAGTTTATTCCAGTGTGGATTTGTTTGCTTGGCATTAATGAGCAGGAGCAGTAAATAGTCCAGTAATGTCCGTACCATACAGGTTCATGTTATAATGTAATAGATAGAATTTTGATGTTAACATACAACTAATCTGATCATTAACTATAATCTATTAGAAATGATTATTTTATTGCATGTCAGACAGTTTTTAAAGAAATTCTATCCATAATGAAGCTGTAATAATGGATCATTCTTTACAAATGATAATATTTGCAAATCCAAAGAATGAGAGGTATGGTCTGACTAATTATATTTCTTTTTCCTTTTCTTTGAGTAAAATCAAATATTCATTTTATATGACTTAAACTATGGAGCGAGGGGGTGTGTTTTTGTTAGATAAATGCAATTTGAGTTGCATTTTTATTTCTTAAGGGTGGAACACCAGGCTTTGCATTCAGTGAAGTCAGTAGCAAAAGTTGCGTTGATGTCTACTGGTCATCTAGGTTCTCACATTGGTTGGGTCAGGCCTTCAGTGTTGTTTTGGTAAAATACGTTAAAACCAAATTGTGTTTTTGGGGTGAAATGTTGTTTGTCATGATTCATCCTAGAGCAAAATTTCAGAGGCTTAAAAACTAGAGTTGCTATTTTTTATGTCCTTGTGTTAATTTGATTAGGCCTGATGCAATGCCCACTAAAGTGAATGGTATTATTTCCAGTGAATTCAGTGAGCATTGAATCAGGCTGTTGTGCAATATTGTGTTAGGCAGCAAAGTCTGTATATGTGTCTGTGTTTAAAAAATTCAATATGTATCAATTAAAAATAAAAGGAGCTACAATAGAAATGCAGCCAATACAATCTCCAGTTTAGCTGTGTGAATAGCACCGGTTGAGATTAAAAACCCCTTGATGTGATAACTAGAGGTCATAGGAAGGTACTAGAAGAGATGACAAAAGTTAATATGCTCATAAATAATTAAGTGCCATGACCAGGAATAAGAGTTAGATCAGGAATCAGAGTTTATTTTCAAAGAATGTTGTGGAACATTTGCAAAGGGGAAAATAATGTGATACAATTGGAAAGTGGGAAGGTCTAGTATGCTGGTTGCTGCTGCTACTGCCTCTCTGATAAGATTGTAAGAGTTGCCAATATCAGTATTCAGTCTTGTAGTGTGTCACAGTGCTTTCATGTGAACTGAACTGAACTGTCTCTTCACACTCCCTCCCTCTCTTTCTCTCGCTCTCATTCCCTGCACTCATCGCATTGAAGTCAGGGGAAAGAAAAAAGATTTGAGGATCGCCCAATTTGTTCTGACATAAAGAGATGTTTAGCTCTGTGAAAGGTGGTGGAGGCAGAGTGCCTGACTGACACTTCAACAGTGTGTCTGCTGGGATTGCTCACTTCATGTCCCTTCATATTCCCGCTGTGTCCTGCATGAGTGCTCTTGTCTAATCTTCACAGTGAGAACACCAACGGTCCCTTGGGCTTTGGTGCTCAACACCTTGTTAGACAGGGCTTATGGTGCCACAGCTCTTGGTTTAGCACTTGTTTTTGCTCTAACATTTCAGGTTTGTTTAAAGTCCAAATCAAAGATTTTTCAAGTGGCTTCCTACAAAAATGCTGTATATCTCCTAATTGCTTTGGTCTGCTTTTAACAATAGCTGGATTTGGGTGGTATCACGTAAAACCTTGGGAGAACAAAGAAGGAAAAAACATAAAAGAAAATAAAGAAGGACCTTGCTAAGTCAAAAATGTACTGCTTCAAGCAACTGCATGCTCTGTTTTTCTTTTTTAAATGAAAATGTGTTGACCTGCTTTGGTAAGTTTAGAAAATAGATGAGTTACTAGTAAAATATTCATTGAAGAGCTGACAGCAATTGTGGCAAATTGATAAGAAAGTCAAGACCACGTCTGATCAGTAGCACCTAACTCTGTGCTACTGGTTGCAAAAGAAGTTTAATTTAGTTGTTGTGCTTTTATTTTTTAAAATTCTGGACACGTTGTGGTACATTCTAGCATGCCACATCCTGTTACTAGACATCACATCAGGTTAGTTTGTGATTCTGAATAGCACTAAGAGCATGAGTTAATGAGATGTAATGCTCAGCTCTTATTACTGGAGCATTAGTGGGTACCCTGTTAGCTACAGTTGCTACCCAAATTCATCCTCTACTGTAAATCAGATACAAACCAGACTTATTTTTTACAGATGAATGTTGTTGTTCATATTAACCTTCTCCAAACATGTTCATTGATGGTTTTGTCCTTGTTAATTCTTTTAAAAAACATTTTCCTGTGCTTTGCTTATACATTTTTGATGCCTCCCATATTCCTTTTTTAAAGGCAACTCTTTGCCTCCTAGATCCCTAAAACAATTACCTGTGACAAATAGCAGAATAGTGTCACCGTCGCTGGTTCCTGCATGGTTGGTGCTGGTTCCTGCATTAACCCGGAAACATGCTGCACCAATTCTCTGACACATGGTTACTCTTATATTTTTCCTTGGACCATTTACATTCCCCGCCAGCTTCAAATTTTGAATCCACCCCTCCTGCCTCCTAACATGCTTTCTGTGCCTCCCTTCAGACTGAGCAAATTTGTGGCTCACCCTGGAAGTGATTCCTAATGCAGACTGCACTCTGAGAGCAACATTTTTAAAGTTGGGTACCTAAAGCTGAATAAAACTCAAAGCTAGTGCTGAAATGAAAATCAAAAGTTCTCCATGACTCAGCTCTTAAACATGGAATCAATAATGCACCCTTTAAAATACATAAAAAGAAACCAGTATGTCTTGACTTGAGTCTTGTTTGGAAGAATGCCACAAATGTACTCTGGCATATACAGACTGATCTTGTAAATTGCTAAGTGCATTCTAGAAGTCAATGGCTGAGGAGGGTGCTCAGCACCTCTGAGGACTGGGAGTGAATTCCATAATCTGGGGCTCTCTGTAAAGAAGATGGCACCAAGGCAATCGTTCCAATCTCACCTATCTTGATTACTCTGATGGGCCACAGTGCCACAGACTGTTCATCAGTTGAAAGTTTAGAGACAATATTTCGAATGGGACTACTTATGATTAAAGGTAAGCACATGGTCAGTGCTTTGCTGCATTGAGGCTTTAAATATAAGTTGAAAACCATGAGGTTCGCTGACTGAATATCTAAAGCAAACTGTATTTTATGAGTTTACCATGAAATATATATATATTTCATACACACACATATGCATATTTAGTAAGCATTTTATTAAAAAATACATTGGCACAAACAGAGAGTAGTTCTACAGACAACTCATGTTTATCCAAGCATTTGCACAGTTATGGAGGTTAACAGACAATAAAGCCACCAATTTCATATTAATTTAAACATCAGTTTAAAATACAATTGTAATGACTCATCAGATTAATCCATGGGAATATACCCTCTAAAAGGACAGCAGTTCTGAAGGGAAATTCCAGATCAGTGAGGTGAAGAATTCTATTTTGACTATTAACTCAAAATTTGAAATAAAATGGCATGATCACCAGAAATTAATACAAGGAGCTCTCTCTGAGTTTCTATCAGTTATATATATTACACAGGTCCATCATCATACAAGTGAACAAGTATGAGATACATATTTTTTTAAATATTTAAGTTAGATATACGTTACTGCTTTGATTGTGGGATACTCAGTTATATACTGAGGTTATGTTAACATTAACTTGTTAATATTGAGTAACTGTTCTATATGTGCCCAGATTTGTTGAGCGTAATGTCTATATGTTAAACAGATTTCCATGGTATTTAAAAATTGACATTTCAAAGAGTGTAGTGGCATAATGAAATGTAAACTGAAAACAGGAATGAGTTAATTAGACTAATGATCCCTTGACTCCTTTATTAGCCAGCTCTTTAGAAATTGGGATTAGCTTTGTTTTCTCTGCTGAATAAAGACAGGAAGGATGATGTTGATTCTAGTAAATGACAGCACCAAAAGAAATGAGTGTTTCCTGTTAGTTATGAGTTTCATAATTTAAGACAAAAATTTTGCTTTCATATACGCATACTTAATTTTATTACACTTTGTGTGAGGCTCAGATTGGAAGAGAGACATCAGGAAAGCGTTCTAGGAATGCCTACTGCTTATTAGTTTAAAAGTGATCTACTGTATTTTATATTAATAGTGGATTCTGTACGTTAATGGGGATCTTCAAGACAGAGTCTTACTTGAGTTGAAGAAAAGGCTGGTCAAAGGGGAAACCTGAGGAAACTTGACAACGTTGGAAGCTGGGCACTTTATTTGTCCTTGTGAAAAGAATGAGCTATACTTTTCTATTACTTGTAAAGACCATCTAAAGAAGCATTAATGAATATCCCAGTAGAGGTTTAAAAATAATGAAAAAAAGCTCTCAAGCGTACACAACAGCAGACGAATTTTTACAACAATAGCAGGAAGCCCAAGACTGGTCTCTTTTGGTTTAGTCAATAAAATGGTGTCATTAGAAGTCCCTATGCTTACAGATCTTGCTCTCCGGCCAAAGAAAATGTTAAATAAGAATTTGAATTAGAGGCAGGAAAAAGAAAAGCAGGATTATATTGGTGGGGTGCAGTGATAACTCATCATGCTAATTTCTGTCCTTAGTTACCCTCATGTAATCATTTTGCAGTCTGTGGAATCACACAGGTGTAACAGAGAGCATAAATTTGAACAACTAATACTAATTTTTAAATTAAAAGGCATAATTCCTGTCTTAATTCCATGAAATATTGAGCTCCTGTCAAGCAACTGGGCAAAAAACCTAATGGGCTTCAAGACTGAGCTTGATAAGGTTATGAAGTGGCTGGTACGATGATTCTGCCTACAATGGCATATGGCTATTCTGTGATCGCTAGTAGCAAATATCCCCAATGGTCAGAGATGAGACACTAGGTGGGGAGGGTTCTGAGTTACTACAGAGGGTTACTACATTTTTCCCAGGTGTCTGCATGGTGGACCTTGCCGACATGCTTAAGGTCCAATTGATTGCTGTGTTTTCCCCAGGATCAGGTTGGCAGAGACCCTGGTTTTTTTTCCTCCTTCTTCTGCAGCATGGGGCACGGATCACTTGCAGGTTTAAACTAGAGTAAATGGTGGATTCTCTGTAACTTGAAGTCTTTAAATCATGATTTGAGGACTTCAGTAATTCAGCCATAGTTTATGCATCTATTACAGGAGTTGGGTGGGTGAGGTTCTGTGGCTTGCAATGTGCAGGAGGTCAAACTAGATGATCATGATGGTCCCTTCTGGTCTTAAAGCCAAGGAGTCTGAGTCCTTCAGCTTCCACTGAAATCTATGAGAGCAGTGGGCACCCAGCACCTTACAGGATTAGGCCTTTAACAAATGCCTGTGGAATATAGAATTTATAACACAAATGAGTCCAAGCAAGGGATGTGACAGCAGCTGAGTTATGAAGCTTTTTACTTCATTACCATCCCACACACCCTCATTAAGCATTCTCTGTACACCACAATGAAGTAAAAGTAATAATATCATTTGTTTATGGATTTAGTCTTTTCAGCTTTCAAGAGTACAGTTGGAAGAGTGCAGTTGAGCAGTTTGAGGTTAGCAGGGCAGCCCCTAAGACTTTCTGGCTATTGCAGGGACTTTCCCTTTTAGGAAAGAAAGGCTATAATATTGGTTGAGTGCCGTTAGTGATTGATTAGGTGCGACTCAATGGCTCTTGGGTATGAGATTCACTTGGTACTTAATTTTACCCTGTGCTTGGTATAATATGCAGTCTGAGCATTGCCTG